>NW_004567112.1:26161331-26288831 GCF_000260355.1 Condylura cristata | reverse complement strand
GGCTGCTGCTGGACGGCAGGAGGTTGGCTGACTGCAGGACAGCCTCTGAGTGCTCACGAGCCTTCATGCGCAGGGCGGCCACGCTGGCCGTGCGGTTACTCTGGCAGCCGTAGGTGGGGAGGAAGGAGAGCCCCATGGGATCTGGGACACAGCAAGAGCACAAGGGGCCCCCTGGAAGGAGGAAAAAAACAAGCTGCTATCACTGTCCACATTCTGTCTCTCAGGACCTGGGATGAGAGCATGGAACTGAGGCCCAGCAGAGGGACAGAGTCATTCTGTTTCTGTCTGGATAGAAAAGGGGAGAGGTTAATAAGAGGCCAGGGCCCTAAAGATGCACAATCAAGAAACCCACTTGGCTGCTCAAGGGATTATCAGAGCCTCGGAGACTCGGTCATTCCTGGCTCCCTCCCGCCCCAGCTGTGTGGCCCTAGGCCAGGAGCTGGGCTTCTCTGAGCCTTGGCTTCTCCCCTTATAAACTGGAACAGTACCAAGCTCATAGGGTCATTCTGAGGATCCAGTGAGGCAATCCCACACTCTCCAAACTATGTGCCAAAGCACCCCTAAGAACTCTCAGGCATAGTACAAGGATAGTTTAAATTTTCAGAAATGAAGGAAACTCAACCACATCTATACATGCTGTACAAGCTGCAAGTGGAGACAGCTCACAGTTTCAACATGAGCTCGCCCTGCCCTCGTTTCAAGGATGTCATAGTTTTTTTTTCAGGTGCAAGTTCTTTTTATTCCCTGTCTTTAGAGATGAAGTTATGCTTCTTAAACTGAATTTGGCTGCAGGGTTGAGTAGAGAATGTGGATAACTTATCTGCTTCAGCGGGCAGGGCAGGACGTGGGGAGAGGGGCAGGAAGGAGACAATGGGCAGTGGCCAGGCCCCAGGTAGCTGGAGGGGAAATGAGGAGGCAGCCAGATTCCAGGGTTTCAATGAAGGATAGAGCCTCCATTAGTTGCTCACAGACAAGTGAGGGTGATGGAAAGGAAGGGTTCACCGAACATGCTTAGGCTGCACCTGAGCACCGAGTGGAATCAGGTTTCACTTTCAAGATGGGAACAAATGGAAAGAAAGGTTTTGGGTGGGTGGGGTGTGCGCGCATGCCCGCACACACACACATGCACACACACACACATGCAGACACACACACACACCACATACAGGAACTACGTGAATTCTGTGAATTCTGAGGTCCTGATGACTATCAGGTTCTGAGAAGAGAACTGAGCAGTGCTCAGCAGAGCTGGCACCTCCCGTGTCCTTGAGGGCCACCTATGTGCCCCGAAAGCACTCCTCCCCGCAGCAGGTGCCGCCCAGGCTGCATTCACATGCTCAAGCACTATCACGAGCCCCTGCCCCTGGGCCCCACGCTGCCCTTTCTAACACAGGTGCTGCGTTAACTGGAGCAAACACTCACATATGCCCTGCACGGTACTGAGCACACCATATTTTCACACATCTCTGCCCCCTCTCCCTCTCTCCCCTCTGGAACAATTCCAGGAAGTCAGTCTAATGCTATCTCATTTTGCAGAAGAGAAGACAGAAGCTAAATAGTAAGTGGCAGAGTTGGCTCTCACACCAGGCAGAGAACTGTACCTCAAACACTGTGTCCTCCATCCAGAGGGAAGACACATTGCCCCAGAGTCAGGGTTTCCCATTCAAGAATCTGAACCCTCCCCTCCCCTCAAGCACATCTGAGCATTTTTCTCTTCCTTCCGGAGTCCACCCAGAGGCAAGCACAACACCCTAGTTACAGCCTCACTCTCCAGGTGAGGAAACCAAGGCTGCAGGACCTACAGCCCGCGTTTGCACAGCTTACAGGGGCAGGACCAGAACCGTTTGCACAGCTTACAGGGGCAGGACCAGAACCTTCTGGCAGCCTTAAAAATCAGCTGTCACTTTCTGCCTTAGCTCTGACTCCAAGTCAGTACAGCCACGCACACCAAGATGTGCGTGTGATAAGTCACAAGCACTACTATCCTAAGGGAATTCTGAGCACCTGTCCCACAACCTCGTAGCCAGGGCTGCTGCAGCCTGGTAACAGCAGGAAATAAAATGTTGCATTGCGTCAAACAGTCCCGATTGCTGTGTTTCTCGTAGCGACTCACACAGACACACTCCCAGGGAGTAGAGGGGTGCTGGCCTGGCAAGGCCGGGCAGGTCCCACCCCACAGGGAGACTCTCTCCCCTCCAAGTCCCCCTCCCAAAGAGGAACTCAGGTGCAAAGAGACCAAAATAGGAAGCACGGCTAATATTCTTGACAGCAGGAAGACTGAAGATACAGTTTAGAATTTTTCTTGCTTTTCTGTAATGAAGGTGTATCTCTTTTACATCAGAAACAGAACTTTAAGTGAATGTTCAGAAGAGGAGAGACGCATCAGACATGCATGCCCCTGGCACATTTGAGGAGGGGCTTCAAGGGATTAGGGAACACAGAGCCTTCCAGGTCCTGAAGGTCAGGGAGGAGCTTGACTGGAGCAATGGACTTTGGGGGATACCACTTAGGCTGACTCCTGCCTTCTTGCTCCAACAGAAGCATCTGAGGGGGAGATAAATGGTCTGTGACTTGGTGGTGAAGATGGCCAGCTGCAGAAGTGCCACTTGGGCAAGAAAGCGCCTCTTCCCTGGATCCACAGCCTACACCTGCTAAGTAGCACCAGCAACAGCACGCCCCACGGAAGCCACTGATGACACGCTCAAAACCCAGATACAGAAGGGATGAAAAGTAAGTCACAAAAGTGAAACTGCAGAGGAGAGAAGAGTCTGCACAATGCCTGGTTCACTCCCCTCAAAACAAGACAGATGGGGAACGGAGGACCAGAGGAGCCCGCAGACACTGGGAGACTGTGGTCAAAAACTCAAGGGCTATAAGTACCACGGAGTATTGTTCCATCTTAGAAAGGAAAGAAATTCTGACTTATGCAACCACACAGGTGGTCCTCAAGGTCACTGTGCCAAGTGACCTAAGACAGTCACTACAGGTGAACTACCAGCATGGAGTCAAAATCATAGAGACAGAATGTAGAATGGTAGCTGCTAGTGGCTGGAGACAGGTGGGACATGGGGAATTATTTAATGAATAAAACTTTTCTTTGGGGAAGAAGAGAAAGTTCTGGAGACAGGTTCTAGGGATAGTCACACAACAATGAGAGTAGGTTTTTTTTTTAACACTTCTGAACTGTACACTTAGAAAGGGCTCTAACTTTGCACCCTCCCTCCCTGATGGAGCAACAGGCTAAAGCGCAGCACTATGAAGCTATCTGCAGTCACTGCAGCATGAGTACGATCCCAGGCAGGGAGCTGACCCACATGGCGCAGCAGACCTCTCCTGACCTGCCCACTGCCCCCCTCAATGGTGTATTTCAGTACATCTGCCTGTTCTGCTCCTCACTCTGATTCTGGTGAATCCTCTCATCCCCCATACCTCTGGCCTGTACCATAGTTCTTGTATACATAAAAAATAAATAAATCTTTTTTAAAGGGTTCTAACTTTAATCTTCTACATATTTTATCACAGTTGGAAATAAAATAATTAAAAAAATAACTACAAGAGCCAAAGGTGAGTTCAAGCCAAAGTCACCAGCCTTTCTGACTCCTCCAGCAGGTAAGGACTCCAAGGTCCCTCAGGCCAGACACCCTCAACCTGCCCCACCTACAGCATCGTGGCTAAGGAAGCATCCCATGGTTTCCATGCCACCCTGAGTCCTCTGATTCCTCTGTCCCACCCTCTGGGCAGTGCCCACTGGGTAGGCATCTCCACAGCAGGACAGCTGACCTGAGAGATGCACCCCAGCAACAAAGTTCTTTCACACAAGGTCCTTCACATAACATTATCCTCTGTCCTCATCTGCACCCCAAGACTGAACAGCAGCTAAAGTTCCCACCAACATTTCACATAAACAGCTCAAAAGCCACATGGAGGACTGCTGAGAAATGAACGACTGGGAGTCGACTTTTCTTTCTCCTGTCTTTGCCTGGGTGAGGACAAGGAAGATCTATCTGTCCAGGAGATAAAATTCAAGCAAGACTGGCGATCTCTGTGCTAGATAAGACCAAAAGCAAACAAGGAAACAAATCTAGTGTGATACTTATCAGGTGAAATCTATGTCACGGATTCAACTGTGCAGAGAGGACAATGCCCAGAAGCATGGGGTCAACATAATCTCAAGTAAGCTCACCGTGAGGCCTTATGGTGCTGGGTTATCTTAACAGATGCAGAACTTGCAGGAAAAGAAGGTTAAAGATCTCCTCTCCATCAGATAGAGAGGGAAAGGAAGATGGAAGGAAGGAAGTGAAAGAGCAGTGACATGTAGCTGGAATCAACCCCGAGACGTAATGGATACACTAAGTGCCTCCAGCTCTCTGCTTTCTCCAGGTATAGAGGTGGAATAAAAGCAAAGGGTAGAAAGAGAAAAAGGGATTTTTCCTTTCTTTATCATCAGCTTGCTACATTTATGCATGGGCTCTCTCTGGGGGTCATGAGTTTATGGCCATAATACTTTGTGGTCCCTTTGGCAAGATCTATAGAGAAGTGTTACATCTCAACAAAAAAAGAGTGATTTTAGGATGGGATGTGTATTTTAAAACTGAGTACTCCTTCAAATTTTAATGTATGTTTTCATGATTTCAATTGATTGGAATTTAACTTAATGATCTAATGACCAACATCTTCCTTCACTCCTATAGCTATTTTTCCACAAAGAAAAATAAAATTTTTACAAATGGGACCCTGGTAAAATGTGTTTGCAGTACCAATGGCATCATTGCATTTCTCCATATGCCTCCTGAACTACTAAAATCCAGACATAATAAAACAGAACCTCATCCTCTCTGTGCTCAGGGCAGCAGATGGACAAGTAACGGCCAAGTTCAAACCCAGACCTCAAAAAACATGTACTTTGCCCACGAAAAGCCCATACAAGGCTCTCACCATGCACTTACAGATGCTTCCAAGTGTACTGCTAGCGTAAGGTGTTTGATGTGTAAGAATGCCACCAGCCAGAAAGGAGATGGTTGCTGAGGGCAAACACCTTGATAGATAACCCTGAGCAAAGAGAACATTGATAAGACAGGCAAAAATCTCAGAATGCACAGTAATCTGGGGCCACTGAGTAGAGGGGTAAGCAAAGCAGTGACCGCAGGACAATCTGGAGCCCGGCAGCTGACACAGGGACTGTCACGAGAGCAGGTGCTTGAAAGGGCTTGGAAAAAGCACCCACACCTGCCAGTATGCTGAAACCGACTCCACCTTGAAGAGAGTCCTAGCACTCCTCTCTTACTACGTCAGGAAGGTGACAAAGACAGTTTAAAATGTCTGCCTCAAAACCAAGTCATTGTTACAGGACCTTGTAAAACAAGAGCAAGGAAAGGGCTCCAGACAGCCGGGGGCAACCTGCTGAAGCAGAGGAAGTGGGCTCTGGAGCCTGGCCCTGGGTTCTACTGGGAACCAGAACTGCGCTTCTCACCATCTTCCCAAGCTTCAGCTTCGTCATCTGTACAAGGAGGTAGCATGCCTGCCTTTGGGAGCAGTTCTATAAAGCACCCATGACGAAGTCCTCCAACGCTAATTATTTCCATAACCTCATACAAATTAAAGGGCAAGTCCAAGTCACAACTCACCACTTATTCCAGTCAGAAACTCCATCAATGACCAGTGCCACGGCTGCACCTGTGCCAAAGCACCCATCCCGCCCTCCACTGGCTCCACACGACCCCTACCCTGCCCCCACGCTGCACTGCCTGCACCTTGAGCCCTGTCCCATCTGACCAGAAAGGATGACTGATTCACCAAGAGAACTGTAAGAAGTGAGCCAAACAAACTTTAAAAGTCCTATCATTTAATGACTTGATTTCCAGATTCAGCCTGTAGTTTTCTTTTGTTCTCTTTCTTCCTTTGTCTCTTTCTGTCTCTCTTTCTTTTACTCTTTATTTCTCTTCCCTTCTGTTTTTCTTCTTCCTATCTATCAAGGAAGTATAATCTGAATGGGCCAACAATTAAGTTAGCTACATAGGAAGTCGTTGAGTAACAGACATCTGAGTAACCTAATGGTCAGGTAACAGGGTATTGACTGAATAGGTTACAGAATACACTGAAGGCACTGAAACAATAACAGTATAGGAGGCTATGTAGGTCGTGAAAAAATATTAAATTTTAAAAGCAGTTGCATAAACAGTAAGTCGAAGTGACTTACAGATGCTTCCAAGTGCACTGCTAGCGTATAGGTGCATATATACAGAGGTATATATAACAGGGGCATATACACAAAGGTGTATATACACAGGGGCATATACCCAGAGGTGTATATAACAGGTGCATATACACAGAGGTATATATACACAGGTGCATAAACACGGAGTATGTAGGTACATACCTCTATATACATCCACACACTTGATCCACATGGGATCCCAGGTATACATACACATCCAATTTATTTAGAGCTAAAATATATTTATGAATTTCAACTTTTTAATTAAAAGATGTTTGATTTCTAAATTAGTTTTAAATACATTTATTGGAGAAACATTTATAAATGGGAAGAAAACACATGTACCAATGCTAAATATTTGTAGTGGTTGATTCTGGGTGATAAGGTTATGAATGACTGTTATAGTTTTTTTGTGTGTTTTACTGTATTTCTAAGCTGATATTGTCTTTTAGCACAAAGGTCGCTGAAGAATAGGGATGGTGTCTTCAGCACCCAGTTCAGACCCCACGACTATTGATGGTCTCACTCTGGGCTGGAGTTATTGACCAGAGAACATGGAGCTGAACACACACCATGCAAATGTCATCAGCAACATCCTGTCCACCTCCCAGCAAAGTCAGTGAGTCCTTCTGCATGGGATTTGAGCAGCCGGCCAGCTGGCAAGCCCCCTAAAAGGCTACTACTTCTTCCCTCCAGGCCTACCAGTACATGCCATCACCCAAGTCTGTGCAAGAGCCATCTGGCCCCTAAACGCAGCCTGAAATTGTTTTGTTTGGAGAACACACTACCTCCTGGACACTAAATTAAAACACACAATTAGATTTCCATTAAGTTACAGCAAATTCTGCTGAATTGATCTAATCGGCCTACATTCCTATATGACATCATGCTTTAAAGGCTTGGCCTGAACATAAATACTTAATGTAATAAATACAGTCTGAAATATTTGATCTCCTTGGCAGTTTAATTGATCTACTACAGAGACTGACAGGAAAAATTAAGTTAGATCTGTCTCGTCTCTGCCGATAGCACATTTTCATCCTACAGACACGGGAACTACAATTTTAGTTGCAAATTGAGCTCACCCAGGCTGATTTCTTGTTGATGTTCATCAGAGGTAACAGAACTGAACAAGGAGATGAGTATGTGGATTCATGAGATGTTTAACACAAATTCTGCCACTTACTACTTTTGAGTTTATCGTGAAGTAAAGCACGATATTGTGACTCATAATACCAATTCCTCAGAGTTCACAGGAATGTTTAAATGGGAACACTGGCAATGCCTAGAATATTTAGGCACAGTCTGTTTAGATGTTGTGGCTAAGTGTGCTCACCAGTAATCAAGCTCAAGACAAAGTCAAGTTCACACCCAGACATCCTCTACTAAGGAAGCCCTGAAGTAAGTTTTTGTCTCTATTTTATGATTTTTATTACTTTTTACCATGAGAGGTATTTACTTCTATATCTACCTTCTCTCCTAAATTTGCCATAAATACCTTCATCCAACCCTGATGCCAGAACTAACATGTCCTATGTTATTACAATATAAACATTGCTGACTCGGTTGGCATATTTTAGTTTCTCTAACTTGCCATCTCCCTGTTCTCAGTCTCTTTGATCCTCCACAGAAAGAAAAACTGGTCATCACAGTTATCCAATCTGTTGCATGCCTAAGTCCCTGTGTTAATTTGGCAGGTTACTCTGGTGAAATTGCTGCGAATTCCCACCTGTGTCTCAATTACATCTATCACACGTACACTCATTGTCCTGACGTCTGTTCTTGCACTCGGTGAACCCTCACTGATGGGAGCTGGCTTGACCAACCAGGGCCATGTGAAGTGTCCCAGTTCTGTTTGGATGTCACTGAAGGGACAACAAATAATGACAACACCTAGATCCAAGGACCCTGGCATAACCAGATGAGCAGTGGGGACACATGTTTGGCAGCCCACTGCCAATTGGCACTGCCCTCTCTCTTTCCAATGGCAACCAGAACTCGGAACAGGCTGACTGCTTCTCCCACTGTCTCTGGGTACAAGCCAGAAAGCTTCTGCTCAGCTCCCTGCACTCCAGGGCCCCATTGATTAGCAGGAAGGGCAAACCCATCAGCACCCATAGGAAATAGCTTCTGGAAAGTGAGTTGCAGTTTTGAAAGTCAGAATGACAGCAGGTGCCTGTAAAAAGAACAGAATCAATACAGGGTATGGGGGCTGGAAGGCAGGACACCTGGGTTCCCGACTTGTCCTATTTCTGAGACTAGCACTGTGTGGACTTGGGTGGTCCTATTCCTTCTTTGAATCTCAGTTTTCCTGGTTTTATCATGGAGAAGCACTAGTGACACACTCATCAAGGAGATTCCTTACAAATCTCAAGCGATACAACTCTCCACCCTGTCTGTCTGACATCAGCTAGACATGGAATGAACTAGGGTTGAGTCATCTGCTTCTCTAGGAGAACTGAACACCTCTCTTTGCCCCTGAGCTTCCCAGTTCCTCAAACACCTTGGCCCTCAGAAGCAGCCAGTGGCTCCTGAAGCACAGACTTAGTGAACTGTGTCCTGAGACTGGAAGCCTCTTCTATTAAGGAGCAAATGCCTGCAGCAAGTAGGATTCTGTGCTCCAGGCCCAAACTAAAACCCAACCAGATTCCAAGTGACCTCTCCAACTCATCATCACAACCCTTACAATAATCATCAGCAACTATCAGACATGTGAATGTCCCAGGCACAGATACAAACTCTAATGACATGGGCACTAGTGGATAGGGTCATTATAATTGTCATTTCGGGGGTGAAAAGACTGACCCTATATCCAGAGGGAGATTGTTATGGACAGGGGCTGGTGTGATTGCCAAACCTACAGGCCACACCGTTCTCCCCCAGGACACTGGCTCCATCCAACCTCATGCTTTGTCCTTCCCTCAGCATATGAGCCCTGCCAGTGCCTTAGCTATGCTGTTTTCTCTGCCAGCAATGCCTGTAACCACTGGACAGCTTCTTTGTAGCCCAATCCTAACACATCTTCTGGAAAGTTCCCTTTATTCCTACAGAGAAAAAGTTCTTCCTTCTGGGCCCTCAGATTTACATACCCCTGATGACGTCTATAAGAGTACCCAGCTGTATCATATCAGGCAAAATTCCTTGCTGTAAGCTTTTGTCTGTCTCAAGTCAACCCCAGTCTGCAACTCCCTTAAGCTAATTCATCTTAAGTGGGATCCATCTCCCAGGCTAAGGAGAGCACAATCTTCATTTCTCCTGCATCAGACTCTATGTTAGAGTCAGAGACAAGTGGCTGGGAAGGATCTCTGGGGAGTCAAGTAGTCACCGATGCCCTTGACATGCTGTAGTCAGGACTTGAAAGCAATGAAAATTCAAAACATACAACCCAGCATGTGTCACAAGGCCACCTGTGCCAGTCTCCAAAGACGGCCTTCACTGAACCACCTTGCCAGTATTCACACCTGTGTGTCATCGCCTCCGCTTGAGTCTGGTCTGGCCCGATGCCCCACATTAATCAATAGAGTATAGCAGAAGCAATATTGGACCTGTTCTGGGTATGAACCTTAAGAAAGCTTGGCTGCTTCTTCTTGGACATTCTTGGGATCCAATCAAAATCCAAGCTCATCATAGACATAGACAGTCAGTTCCCAGCCTCCCAGCCTTGCTGCCAAGGCAGGAAAATTACGCCACCTTATACGTACCAGTTCTAAATTCCTTCTAACTACAACCTCTTGAGAGACCCCAAAGCAAAAGAAGCAGCAAAACTCCCCAACTGAGGTCAGAGGATTCTCAGAATCAGGACATATAATCAAACTACTGGGAATTTTTGCTGTTGCTTGTATTACACTTAGTTTTGGGCAATGTAAAACAATACTGAAACCTGAAATAGAGATTGAAAGAAAAAATCATAAGTCAATCTTTATGATCATAAACCAAAACTCCTAGACAAAATATTAGCAAATAGAATCTATCTATAAAAAAGGATTGCATGTCCCATCTAATTTGAGTTTCTTCCAGGAATGAACAGTTGGCTTAACATTAAAAAATCAATGTGATTTATTGTTCACTTTGTTGAGTAAGAAAAACTTGATTATATCAACAGCCGCAGAAAAAGTACTCCATGAAAGTCAACACTTGTTCATATTCATAACTTAAATAATAATTAAAACAAAACTTTAAAAACTAGGACAAGAAGAAGACATCTTTACTTAATAAAGGATATCTTTAAAAAAAAAAAAAGCACATACAAATAAGAAATCATGAAATCTAACACGAGATGAGAATAAGACAAGATTGGTCACAAAGGCATGGTAATATAGCATCCCATTCGTGTGAAATGCCCACGACAGCAATAGAAAGTGTTCAAAGCCTATAGAAGTAGAAAACAGATTCATGGTTGACTGGGCTGGGAGTTGGGGAAAATGCAGAGTGACTGCTGACAGGTTCTGATGATAAAAATGCTCAATGTAGTGATGGCTGCACAGCTCCTTGAATATACTAAAAAAAACTGGGCCCTCCCTGGTGGCATAGCAGATTAAAGCACAGCACTAAAAAGCTAAAGCCAATTCATTATGAGTTCGATCCCGCCCCGGAGGTGACCCACATGGTGCGGCAGACATCTCTTGACCCGCCTGCTGCTCCCTTCAGCAGTGTACTTTGTCTGTTGGCCTGTTCTGCTCCCTCATCTCTGGTAAATTCTCTCACCGCCCCTACACCTCTGGCTTGTGCCCCAGTTCTGTATGCATAAATGAATAAATCATTTTAAAAATCACTGAATTATTCACCTTTATAGCTGGATTGTGTGGTGTGTGAATTATATCTCCGAAAATCTGTTATAAGCAAAGTAGAATAAGGCAATAATACTTGTGACCACCACTTCTATTTGATTCCATATCGGGGATTCTAGCCAGTAGTGTCATAGAAGAATAAGAAATAAAGAGTATAAGGGAGAGACAAGTCATCTTTAATTCTTAGATCTGCACATGGAGGAATCTAAAGAATATACACTGAAACCTATTACATGGACAAATATCACAAGCCATATGCTGAGCCAAAGACTCAGCATGAAGATACATTTCTGTATACACAACACATGTACGCATGTACAAACATGTAAAATTCAAAAAAGCCAGGCGAGACCAAGGAATTTTCCAGAACACCTTCCTAGGAGCTGGCAACACTGTTTCCATGATGTCAGCCTGGTGGTTTCACTTGGGGGAAAGAAAAACAATTTGAGTAGAGAGGATTTGGGGAACTTGTTGCGCAGGTAAAACCACACAGGGTGATTATATATAATAAATTCTTAAAATAGAGGCATACTTTATGAAATTTTTCCCCAAAATATTATATTTCATAATAAAACCATTTTTTAATTGTAATTTTTTTTAAATCACAACAAAAAGAGAAAAGTGATTCAAGAGGAATGGGGTAAACACTTTCAGAGGAGGAGAAAGAGGCTGCCTCTGACTTTAGCGTTTGGTGGGCAAATGCTTATTGGCTAAGAACACCTCTTAGTCTCAGAATCTGGAGGCTTTACCGAGGCCTGAAGAGACCAAGGCCAAAGCAGTCTTGAATGCGTCTTCCTGGCTGATTAAGGGGGCTGGCCCATGGAAGGTCGTCGCCAGGCCCTTCCCGGCACAGGACACCCTGCCACTCGCCCCCAACACCTCACACACACAGCTCCATCTGCGGGGCCCAGGACGGCCATTCAATTGTGAGCGTGCCCTGCACACCCCTACATTCCAGCAAGAGCCGGGGAGGCACCTGGCACACAGCACCCCCAGCCCCACAGCCTCCAGAGCCTCCACTGCGTGGGAGGTGGGACCGGGGCATCAACTCCAAGTTTCTCTCAACTGGGGCCTCTGTGAATCAATGAGAGCACCCAGACCTCCTCCTCACCCAGGCAAGGAGGGGTGGGTCAGAAGGGGCGACCCCTCCCTATGCTCTGCCCCTGTCGCTCACCTCAAGCCTGACTCCAGAGCACTGGGCAGCAGCTGAGTGTCCCCACTGGCAGCCTTGCCCAGCACGCTGTCCACGCCCCGATGGCCCCAGTCCTGTCCCACTCTGGGAAAACTGCTGTACGAGCATCCAGTGCCATCTTAGAATGCGGGAGGGGGGAGTGAGTTATGAAAGCGCTCTGCTGGCAGCTGTAATTAGTTTCCACCTCACACTCAGCTCTCTGAATCACAGGTTAGAGGCGGCCAGGCTAAATGCACCAGGCTAGGGCCTCTGCTAGCTGTGGCTCTCCCGCCCCCAGTACGCCTGTCCTGTGGCCAGCACACTTCCCCGGAACAAACCCAAGTGCCTCCCTCGGCCATTAATAACCTCCTCTGCATTAATGAATTGTGAACACAGGTTGGCCATTAAGACAGCACAGGAAAATTCTTTGTATTGGGAAGGCTTTTTCTCTGGGTACCCATTATTGTTATGCAAACTCTCTCAGCATGGGGTAGGGTCCTGCTGCCTTTTCATTTGACGGTTTCCCTGGAACACCCAATAATGAAATAGGCTGACTGCATGCCTGGCCAGGAGGAGTACTCTCTGGTCATGCCAGAGTTCAAAGTACACATTGCCCTTGAAGCCCTAAAGAGGCATGGGTGCCTTGACCAGGAAACAGAGAGGAACTCACACTATGGCCCAAATTTGGAATGATGGGGGAATGCAAGGGAATGGTGAATGTTCATAGCAATCAATTCAGAGAAAGTGTAGATGCTGGGAGAAACAGAGACGTCTCACTGGGCCCTTTAGAGGTGAGTGGAATCTGGCTGAGGACAGTGTTTGCTGACACCACCCATTGCCACGCACTGTCCTAAGTGCCTCAAATGCTCTAACTCATGTGGTCCTGAATCCACCCTACGTCTCCATTTTTGTAGATGAGGAAGCAGAGATACAACGCTGGTCATTTATGCAAGACTTCCACATGGCCAGGCCAGCCCAGATCCTAGCTTGAAAGCATTATGCTAGTCGGCTGCTTGCTAATGAAAAGGTAATTAAAGGAGAAAACCCTCCCCCTGCCTGGTTTTCATCTTTCTGACCTGGAGTAGCCCGCTGCCTGTTCTCGGGTGCCTACCCCGCATTGTGCCCAGTAGAGCCTTGAGCTGGTCTGCCACTGCTCCTCGTGTGGTTCTCTTTGCCCAGTTTCATTGAGGGGCATCACCTCCCACCCGTGAAGGGCACTGTCGCCACCTCCCACCCTCCTGGCTGCCTACTGCCAGGGCAGGCTGCCAACTATCGAGATGTATCCTTTCAACACACACTGTCCCATGCCAGCACTGAGCCTACGGATAGACTGTGCCCAGTTCTCCAGCCCCAGAGCTGCGTCTCGGAGTCCTGAGTAGGTCAGGGAGCTGGCAGCAGAGCAGTGTCCCCAGTCTAGGATGAAAGTGCTGGAAAGTCTCTGCCTTGGAATACTGACTATCAGTTCTCTGAGTTGCTGGCACAAGCAGGGGCAGGAGGGAGAGAATACTGGCTCTCCCTCCACCCCCGCCTGGGGCAGAATCACCAGGTGAGATTCGTCGTGTACCATGGCAGCTCTGAGCTGTGCAAATTGTCCAACAACAGCAGTAATTCACCGCCCCCTCGTCCTTGGTTTCCCCAGCTCTCTAGCTGCTTCCAAACTCCCGGCCCTTGCCTTCATCAGGTGTCTCCAAGGAATGAAATTGGTCTCCCTAATTTCCCGAGAAACTCATAATCCAGAATTGTTTGCTACTGACTTTTCAGCAAGGGGCTGAGGGACCCGCCCTCCTTTGTGTTTTCTGGACCACATCCCCCCATGATCTAAAGATTAAAAAGGAGACTTTGGATCCACTGATATGTTCGGGACATAGTCACAGAGCTGAGAGGACCCAGCCTGTCCACCCCACTCACACTGGAGACAGAGCACACAGCTCTGTGCTCCAGGGGCCACATTCTGAGGGCTCCCCAAAAGGGTGTCCCTTCTACCTCCTGTGCCAGCCACCTGCCCCTGCTTGTGCCAGCAACTCAGAGAACTGATAGTCAGTATTCCAAGACAGCTCCAGTTTTCAGAGCACATTCAAAGCCAAAGAATTTCCAGGCAAGCAAACACCCTTACAACTGCCTCAAAGAACTTAGTCTTCAAGGACCATTACTGGAAGGAACTCAGCAAACTACCCTGACGACCCCAATATGTCCCCCACAAACCCTCCTGGATGGTCTCATGATTTCCAGGAGAGGACTTCACGTCCATCAAACAATGCCTAGAATCAAAAGACAAGATTCCCCGCTGGCAGGCCTTGGGTGTGTCACTAAAGCAGGGCTCCCCATCAGCCTGACAGAACTGAGGCGAGTAGCCTGCATTTCCGCACACTCTGGCAGTACAAAAGCCTGCCTTCACCCCCTGGCCCTGGCCTGGGGTCTCAGAGGAGCAGCACTTTGGGAGCTGCCTGGGGTCCAGAACCTTGGTGGATGACCCAGGACACCGGTGTCCAGTCCAGGGCTGTATAACCCTGCCAAGACCACAAAACCCAGGGAAGGAGAAAGGAGACATGAGTCTTGCTTGGGTTTGTGAGTTGAACTTCAACCCTTTGATTTAGGGGCACACCTTACTTTATTGCACTTTGTTTCATGACACTTCACATTGGTTGCATTTTGTGTTACAAGCTGGAGGTTTGTGGCAATCCTGCATTGACATTTAGCAGACAGTATGGCCCAAATGTAACTTTAGTATCTAGTGGAAAAGGAAACAGGAAAAAATAAAAAGTGACTTGTTTTATGGTGCTATTCACTTTACTAAAGTAGTCTGGAACCAAATATGCATATCTCCAAGTATGTTTGCACTTCTGGGTCATTGGCAAGTTGCCACAGACCTGGAGAAGTGCATTGGGCTCTCTGCGCTGGAAGGGCCTGTAATGCTCAGTTCCTAATGGTTCTGGTCTCTGGTAGTCCTGGGGAAGTTCAGACCTCTTCCCCAGAGCTACCCTCGGTGACCTCAGAGTTGTCCCTGTTTGCTGGTAGAAGCAAGGCAAGTATCCAAGCCCCCTCCATCAGTGCTCATTCAAAGGAATGAATGAATAGGTGGAATCCAGGAAGAAGGTCACATCAGGATCCTACAGACAGGAACCAAGACCTAGCTGAATAAGTGATATCTGAGCAAGTAACGCTCCTCCCTAGGCCTCATTTCTCATTTGTGAGAACAGGTGGGCTTAAATGCCCAGCCTCCGAGCACTAGCCTGCTGGGAGCGTCTCCCAATAGCTGAGGCAGTCGCTCCTTGACCAGCAGGACCTGGGAGGCAGAACTAAGGACTAAGAGGAGTGTATGTTTCAATCGCCAGGCCTGCCAGCATGTGGCTACCCAGTCATCTTTGGGGTACAAGTTAAGGTGAGGGGGTCCAGCTCTAGCCAAGAGCTCACACAGAACGAGACCTTAGACACTTAGGTCGCTCTTCTTTGGGGACCAGATTGCACCACCTACCCATTTTATAGCTAGAAGAAAACCTGCAAGAAGAAGGTGTGGGTTGCAAGAGTCAAAAGGATCTCCTGGCCCCAAACCACTTAGCAAAATGTTCCACAAAACAGAGCATCACTCCTATTAGGATGCGCTTAGCATGTAACTTGCAGTAGGTATACGTTTCTGACCCCACCTCCTAGAGCAGAGGAGAAGTATCCCAAGCATAGATCTCGGGACTGCAAGCCCAGCTGGACTGGAAAGGGCCTTGCCACCAGCTGACCAGAAGCTGTTCCAGACTCTTCCAGCTCAGAATATCTCTTTTCCAGAAGTGTCATGACAAGGGGTCAAGTGCTTTAAGAATGCAAAGATTCCTCAACCAACATCAGCTCTTATCTCAGACGATCCGACTCCACTGACCAGTGGTACAGCTCAGAGCCCTCCCTGCACGTGACTGCTGTGCCACAATGACTAAACAGGGCAACGACATGGCTCGTGGAGTTTGCAGTGACTGCTCGGGATTTCCCACCCCTTCCCAACATGACTTGGCTTGCCAGAGACTAAAGAGCTAGCGGTTCAAAAAGGCCAGCTAAGAATGGGCAGTGCTAGGTGAGGGGCCATGGCAAGCGTCGGTGGGGACTGCTGGGAGGAGGCCTGAGCATGCAGAGGGGAGCGTGGGAGGCAGGGACGGAGCACGGGCAGAGGAAAAGTCCCCCCGCACAATGTCAGCCCACAAACTGGCCAAGAAGCGTGGGCTTGGCTCAAAAACCTGCAGGTAGTCCTGAAAAGATGAGAAAGTTTCAAAATCCAGAGTTCCAGCTTCGGAGAGTTGAGTAGCCTGGCAACACGGTGTCTACAAGCCCCCCTTGGCCACAGCCAGCCGACTTGAGTGGCAGTGGACCCTCAAGTGGGCCAACGCTCCCTGGGCCAACCCAACCCCAACTCTGCCCAGTCCAAGTCTGAGGGCCCCCACTTTTAACACATAACTGTCTCTGACAGCAGAGAAATGTGCCTTGTCTCCATTTTTTCTCAAAAGTGGAAAATGACCAACAGACCAAGGTGGGCAGAATGTCTTGAAAAAGTGAGCATGAGCTCATTCATAATCGAGAAGCAAGACCCGCACGCTCATTTCCCTCATTGCCCGCCTGGTTCGGGGAGCATCGCCTGCCCCCCACATGCCTTGCACCCTCAACTGTTCTCTAGCTCCAGGAACAGGTTCTTGGAACTGCAACCTGAAGCAAAATGACGCAGCACAAAAGCAGATCTAAGGATGACATGATTTCATTGAATGCAGACCAGGATTGTTCTCTTATAAAATTATAACTGAATGACACTGAAGTCAGCAGCGTTACTCCATGACCTACTGAAGTCAGGAAAGACGTCTCATGGGGACACATAGGCAGCCCAAGCCAGCGCCCCTACCATGCACAGAGACACGCCCCGTGTGCTAAGCGCATGGTCATTTCTGTCACATCTGAGGCTCCTTGGCAAAAGCAGCATGACAGGAAAGTGTCTCCACAAGGCAGGCACAGGACCGGCCTGAGGGCTCAGAGCCGAGGCAGAAAGACTTAGGGCGGGAAGGAGGTGTGCAGCACAGTGAGGGCAGGAGGAGGAGAGACAGGTGTCTGGGTCCCTCCCACCAGCTCCTGCCTCTGTCCAGGGTCACATCTGCCTCCAGCCTCCCAACCACACACAGTTCTGCTGTCCCTCCCGCCCCTCTGTCAGCCCTAAAGGACTCTACCTGGATGCCACCGGGGCCTCCGTGTGGCTAGCCAGTGCCCAGAGGCTGTCACAGCAGAGAGGTTCAGAACTGTCTCCAACTGGAGTGAAGCAAAAGAGCACTTGTAAGAGAGCTGGTTGCCCTCAGGAGCTGAGCTGGCCCTCACCGAGGCAGAAAGGAGGTGACAAGCACACCCAGGGTTGCCGCTCTGCCAAGCCCAATGCCACCAGTCATACCCTCGGGAAGCCTCTGCTATTCAGGACCTGCCTATGAGGTGCCTGTGCGGTGCATATTTATCTCCACACCAGGATGGGAGGGGCTCTGCCTAGTCTCTGGAGTACCCAGACCCTGGCACTGAAGGAAGCATGAGGAGGGCTGTGGAGCCCAGAGTTGAACTGAGCTGAACATCACCTACTGAGCAGAGGCACCTGCCCAGCTGCCTGGGCACTCAGAACTGAGGCTTGGGCCTGGGGGGGCCAGCGTCATGCAGCACAAAGCCCAAACCGGGAGGCTGGCCTTCAGGGCCTTCAAGTGCTGGTGCTGGCCTGGTACCCTCCACCTTATCTCTGAGAATTCTCCATGGGTACCCAACATGCCAGCTGTTCTCCTGGCCTGGCCTCCTCCTGGCAATCAGATGGGATGCTCCCTATGCCTAGATGCCCTTCTCTCCCTTCCATTTACTCCCCAGGGAAGCACCATTGTGTTCTTACTCTGCCTCCAAAAACCACATTTGCGATGCAGATTGCTGTCCTGTGTGTGTATGTGTCTGACCCATCTGCTGGAGGGGGCACCTTTCATGGTAGAAGACCCCAGGCCCTAACAGAGTAAGCAAGGGACACTGGGGAAACTCTCCCACTGTCAACTATCAGGGAAAAGCCTATATCCTACACCTGCATCCCTACACCCCTACTTCCACACTCCCTGTGACAGACAAGTGCCAGGAGAAGCTGCCCCACACCTCCTCTGAAGTCCAGCCCTGTTCCTCGCCAGCACAGCTGTCCAGCCTGATCACACAAGAAGGAATTTGGGGTCATAAATTGAGAAATGCTGAACAGGCCCACTCATCCTGTGTGGTGCCCCCAGAATCCTTGAGCAACAGCCACACAGGAATTTTCTTTGGACCTGAAAATATGCCCCTATGCTTTCCATGCTTCAGACAAGAGTCATTGAGAAGATTCCAAATCTTAGAAAATCACTAATCTTAACTGCAAATTTCGAACAACAATTCTAGGAGAGGCAGGTGAGTGCCTGCACATTTGGAGAGGGTCCTTGGAAGCAGGACCCCTTCACAGCCTCATCCGGGCAGATTAGCACCTGAAACTGTTCCCAAGAAACAGAGCTACCTACAAACACAGACCAGTGGTTTTGGAATCAACCGCTCAAGAACAAGCCCTTCCAAGCTGTGATGCCTATGTTACCTACATTCTCGGCCACGTAGAAGTCAAATCAGATAGTGTGGAATGGAGGCTGTTCATGACCCTGACTGTGAGTGACAGGAGGAGGAAAGGAGTTGCGCCTGAGTATAGATTGTTCCAAGAAAGCAAATCAGACCGTGTCCAGCGCCCCCTGCAGAAGGGCCAGTCAGGTAACCGCCAGCTCCGCCCTACTAGCCCCAAAGCCAACACTCACCTTTCAGGGAAGCAACATGTGACAGAGCCTGGGCATATGTGGCTGTATTCAGGAGTGTTCCCGGAAGGCAGGAGGGAAAGAAAGGTCCGGTGGGACCCACTGATCGTCCCAGGCTGGCAGAAAAGAAAATCGCGTGAGTTCTTAAGCCTGCGTGCCCACCAGCCCTCGGGTGCAGGCGCCAGCCAGCCTCACCTCTGCTGGGCCTCTAGCGCCTCTTTCTTGCTCCGGGCCTGGTCCCCAGGGGGTGGAGAGTTGATGTTCCTCACAGGCGGTGGAGGGGTCACCTCTGCCATGGGCTCCTTGGCTCCCGGTTCCTGGTCAGATGCCCCACGCTCCGTTTTTCTCCACTTGGCCCTTCGATTCTGGAACCAAACCTGAGTCCCCGATGAAGGCAGAAATCAAACAGGAGAAGGGAACTAGAACCAAACACAAATGTCTGGACCCCTGCTGACACCCATGACTCACCTGGAGCAGGTGCACAGAGCACAGCTCCCTCCCTCCTCAAGTCCCCACCCGAGCAATGCTCTCTCAACTGTAGGTTCAGCCCCAGGGGCAGATCAGACCAGATGCTATGAAGGCATTTTTCTTTTTAATGTGTTCTAAGTCATAGAAAGTATCCAGATGCATTGTCCATAGCAAGGGTAAAACTGTTTTCTTGTGGAAATTCAGTTATGCAAGTACATTTATTGCTGTGAAATGTATTTCCTATGGGACAGAGGGGGAATCACTGTCAATGGTCAAAGCAGTTTATAAAACATTTCCCTAGGGTTTCCCCATCAAAAATGCTCTAGCAAGTTTGGCCTGAGTACATGAGAGTGTATCTGTCTTCAAACCTATGGTTTTCATCTCTTACAGATGAAGATGAGAGAAACAGACTTGAGTCAGCCCTGGTTTAGAATTCTGGTCTAGAATCCACTGCAACTCTCTAAGATATGCTGCACTATTAGCCCCATTTTACAGATGAGAAAATTGAGCACCGAGAGTAAATTAGCCTACCAAGGTCATTTGGGTGGTAGGTGGCAGGTCCACAACTTGAAGTGCTGTGGTTGCCGAAGTGCTGTGGTTGCCAAACTGCTTGGGGTAATAGCGGCCACCCCCAAGCACTGTTGAGAATGACACAGAGATGCATGTAAAACAGCAAGCTGGTGCCGGGCGTGTAGTCATCGATCACTCTGTAAACATCAGCCAGTGTTATCATCTCTGCCATCCTCAGCTTAGGAGGAGGCTTGTGATTCACCTGCTGTAAGTGCCTTCTTAAGGTTCAGGTGGAATTCTTTAGCCTTGAAATCAAAACTACTTTTGCAGAAAGACAACCCCACGGAAACCAGGCAGCCTGGGCCCAAGGTGTCCCCAGAGGTCAGTGAAATCCTGTTTCTCTTTTCTCCAACAAAACCTATTTCCTCCTTTCTCCAACAAAACCTCATGCCTCCTCTCCTGAGAGATAATTCCTGGCTAAAAAAAAAAAAAAAAAAGGTGGGGGGAAGGGCCCCTTGGCTAGATCTCCTCTATCCCCCAGGCATCCTCTCCTCCTCCTGCTGGCACACTGGCCCAGAAAAGAGCCCGGGGCCCCAAGGCTAGCCCCTCTGCAAGCCCACCCCACCTTTGAATTTTCATTTTCCTTTAACTGGGTTTCTTTCTTTTTTAATCTAGCTGGCTTTTAATTGCACATATCAGCAACCATTGAATAATGATTTTATCTATATTCTAAATTTAGGGCAGTTAAATGCAAAGCAAAATGCAGACACTTTCTTGCGTCTTAATTGAATGAAGGTCACAGCTATAACAACATTTAATTGAGCTATTTTTCATTATCATATTTTAATGACTTTGCACTGACAGTTCGCCTGCTTCTGAGGAAAGAGCATGATGGAGTCGTTTATTTCCCTATTTAGTTATTGTTTGACAACATCAGCTTCGATTAAGACCCTGCTTTATAGAACATTAATCATATTTGAATGAGCAAGGGGTATAAATGTAAACACATCTCCCTTCCCACACCGAAGCCTGTGTCCCCACTCTGAGGCTCACTACACAGACGCTTCACAGCCATTGTCTGTCTGCATAATAGCCAACAACAGCCTGAACAACAATTCCCAGCTTTAATTGTCACCACCCCTATCTCACCCTTGCACCTTTCAGGGAGAAGTTATGATCTTCCACTTCTGAATGCTCAATAATTGTGTCATTTATCTCAATTTGCAGTTCAGTCTTTAGGCAGCTATTGGCAAGCTGGCATTAAAAAAAGAAAGGATAGACGGCATCCTGGCCAAAGGAGATTTTCATTTCCAAATAATAATCAGTTTAATTTGCCGGCATATGACCAATGATTCATGTTCAGATTTAATAATCAGGATCACATAATCTGATTATAGGGGAAATAATTTGTTTACAACCCCCAATTTACTGCTCAGAATTCCATTATCTCTCTTCAGCCATTGGTTTTTAAGAGATACTAACATGACCCAAGGGAACCGAAAGCAAACTATTATATTTCCTACAATTAGATCTTTGCATAGTCTTAACCCCAAGCCCCTACATAAAAAAGAACAGAAACAGCATGGAGGAAACCCCATAAATAAAATGAATATATAATTGTGCTCAAAGAATAGCTCGCCTGGAGAGGCGGCCCTGCAAATGTGTTCCTCCCCGGCTCAGGCACATCTGCTGGGCTCGACGGGTGTGTGCACTTAAATGTAATCACCGAGTGGCTTCTAAAAAGGAATCCTGCTTAGAGACCGTCACCGCGGGCCATGCTCTTCCTGAAGCAACCCTCTCGCTTCTGCCGTTTAAAGATTTTTAAATTGCACATGTTCTTCGGATCCACTTCACTGAAAGAGTCCACGTGCTGGGGAAAAGTTGGACATGATGCAATTTCTGGAAAGCAGATCCTACCCTGCTTCCCATCTGAAAACGCGGTTCTCTGCCATTGACCAGCCTTACCCAGAGCGGTCAGAGCAGCTTTGAGAATAGCATCTCAGCTCTTTTTTTTTTTTTCCAAAGCAAGGAAATGGATGTGCATTGATGTAATTTAGTACCTTAGAGACGCGGACAAATTAGTGTAGAACATTATCACTAGTTAATTATGAATGACCGATTAATCAACCTAATCTAATATTCCACATTATGTTGATGTTATTAAAGTGCATCATGAAAATGACAGATAGTCTTCATTTGCTTTCTTTGGCCAAATGTGCTCTCTGCAGTCATGATGTCAAAAAAAAAAAAAAGTTTGCCAGTTTTAATATTAGAGAGTTAAATAATTAAAAAAGAAGGTTTACCTGCACTCTGGCTTCCGTGAGGTTTATTTTCATGGCTAGCTCTTCTCTAGTGAAGACATCAGGGTAGTGTGTTTGGGCAAAAACTGCCTCCAGAGCTTCCAGCTGGTAAAAGAAAAAAAATATATATTTACTGGGGAGAGGCTGTGGCTAGGTGAGAGGAAACAGATGCCTATTTCAAATTTGCTATGAATGGTAAGGAAGTAGTTTCACAGATCAAGTCGGGAGAAGTGAGGGAGGTCTTTGAAAGCACCCCACAGAATTAAAATTTTAACTATGGATGATTGGGAGCAAGGACTAACAACCCAGCACTCCTGCAAGAAGTAGAAATAAGAAGAGAGAAGTGCAAATATTATCTGCATTTAGATTTAAATATAGACACAGGAATCAAGTCTAAGGTGGCCTGATAAAACAGAACAGTCCACACAGCTTTCATCAGATGCTGTCATTGTTTCAATCCCACAGAAACTGCCCAGGGATCTTTGTGCCACCTTCCCTACTTTTCCAACTGGCTTCAGGAGTAGAACAGATCTAAGAGAAGGAACCCACATCCAGAAAGTACAAAGTCCAAGCTGTAGCCCTTCTGTTTACGGGCAACAGTGCATCTACAAGTCAGTCAAATTCTTGGACCCCGTTTTTCTCATCTGTCTATCTGTTGGGGAAAAGAATGTCTGATCTGCCTTCTTCAAAGGGTTATTTCAAGGTTCAAATGATATTGCTGATAAGGAAATGTTCCCCAAACCATCAAACCATAAGGCAGATGGGAGTGATCGTTATTGCTTCTTCCCTTACTATCTGGAACCATAAGGTCAAAGTCATCTTCTCTTGTCCCAGACTTGATTTCTTGCCACTTAAATAGTTCAAGAAAACAAAAGGATCCATAATCAGTTGGCCTTATTTTAAAAGACAAAGAAGAGCTGTTAAAACCTTAAAACCCAGGGGGTGGGGGGGGGGGATTTTTTTGTTGTTAGTATTTATTGTCTTGTTTTGTTTCTTAGATACAAGAAGTTGCTGACTGAAGGGGACAGGCACCGTTACCTGCTGGAGAGTGAATGTAGTCCGGTTCCGCCGTTGTTTTCTGCGCAAAAACCCATCATCAAAATCTCCCGTGGAATGGTTACCAAAGGGTGCAGTGCCTGCTGGGGAAAAAAGTGGTATCAGCCTGAGCCTCGTCACCCCCACACCGAGCTGGGGCCACACGATTCAGAAACATAGGCCTATTCCTTCCAGGATATATATATGTCTGTCCCAATGTGTCTTTCTCTGCTCATCTTGTTAAGGTCCCACTCTCTCATACCTTCTCTCTCTAAAAAACTTTTGACTCTAGGGTCAGTTGTGCCTACTGCATAGGGTGAATGGCAAGCTTCTTCCCCAAGATGGCCAAGTCCTCTTCTTAGGAAGCTTTGGAATCTGAGTCAGGAAGGGCTACTAGCTTGATGTGGAGTTCTCACCCATCCTCCGGCTCCCTCTGGCCCTCTGTCCACTGTGCCTTTTTCTCATTCCTGGTTCTTTACTAGAAGTCTCCTTTTGTTTACCTGTTGGTTTGCATCCCCTTGTTTTTATAAAGATAAGGATTATAAGCAGAAGACGGGGTGGGGGGTGGGGGGTGGGGTGTTAGATCACTGAAATTTTTTCACAGTACTTTTCTCCTAGAACTTCAGGGCACAAGGAGGTAGAAAGTTTATAAATGAATATTAATTGCTATTGGTCACAGCTCATCAGCACCATAGTGGATCTGTTACATAGATGTCAATTAACAAGAGATCTGCACCAGTAGCACTGCCCTGAATTCCAAGCCAATTTAGAAAGGGTCTCTCTCAAAGGGCACCCTACCCTCTGACCAGACTCATAAAGGACTCTGCTCCTGCTTCCCTGAAAAAAAAGACAACCTTCCTACTGTCCTCCCTGGTAGGCTCCAAAGCTCCATAAGCTCACATAAGCCAGAACAGAGTTTGGCCCCAAATGTGCATTCAGATTATTTTCCAAATGTGCACCATTTACTTGACAGTCCACATGGCTTCTTAGGAAAACAAACGAGCACGTTCCCATTAGCCAGAGAAAGTTATACCTGCCACAGGCCTGAGTCTCAGAATCACGCATACTTGGCACAAGGAGCTAGCAAGCCACTGCCCAGACCTTGTCCCTCAAGAGGACCTCTGTCCCAAGAAGCAAGGTTCTTTGGGCTTTTAAAAATTCTATCAACTAAAGGGAGTTCCTCCTTTTGATTATTCCACTCCACAGTGCCACATCTTAATCCTCAAAACCCCACTCTGCTGAAATCTTACCCCTCTGTCTTTCTGTCCAAAATGCATTGTTCAAAACCCTAGCTACAAATATTTCTTTGCAACTCACTGGAAACCTTAAAAGACAGCCTTAAAGCACTTTTATTTTCATGATTGTGCAGGAAGTGCTTTGACTCAAAGCACTTGTTAGGTGGGGATGGGTTGCAATCTCTGAGGCTCTCCGATCACAGTCAGCCCCAGACTTCAACCTTATACCTGCTGTCCCGATTTTTGTCACAGTGTATACACATCATAGCTTTAAGGGGAATTTTTAAAAGAGTGATGGTTCATCAGATTAATAAGAACACAGACCAACAATCTAATAGAAGAAAATATGAGAGGAGGTTTAAAATAAGTAGAATAGTTTTACTTTAAAATAAGTAGAATAGTTAATAAAATTGTGGAAATATCAAACCTTGCCAATAATAAACAAAACAAACACTGAGATATTATCTTTACCATTTTGGGGGGAAAAGATGTGTTTCACAGTAATGCCCAATACAGACAAGAGTGTAATAAATGTGCATGCTCATTCACTATTTGTAGGAGCATGAATTGGTACACCCATTAGAGAATAATTTGACAATATCTATCAAAAAATTAAGTGCATGTACAAGTATTTAATCTATGATTATACTTATAAAATATACCAAAATAGAGAGAGAAGAATGTTTCTGGAAGCATGTCACTAGGGAAAAAACTAAAAGAAAGCAAATGCCCATCAGTAGGCATTTTCTACACAACATATGATGGAATACTACACAGCTGTTTAAAAGAAGTCAGTAGATATGAAGCAAAATATCAAAACATCTATTATGGTGTCAAAAAAGCAAAGCCCTGAATGATATAGTAGTATGATAGCAGCACAAATAAAGCAGACCATACAGAAGAAAATAGAAAAATATGGGTTAAAGTGTGCTTTTCTTGAAAGAATCACAAGAAATAAATAATTTAGTATCTTTAGAAAAAAAGATTTTTTAATTTTTATTTTAAATTTTTAATTTTAATTTCCTAAGCAGGAACATTTTATACTTTTTAGTTATAACTGGTAAAATTATCTGAAAAATGAGATTATTAACCACACTTTGCCTTCTTTTTGTCTCTCTAGATTAATAGAAAATAAAAACGTTTAAGGTGAGAGGCTATAATAAGCTGTCATATTCCAAAGGTCTGCTTTCAGTCTTTCCACCTTCAGAAAATTTCCTCCTCCCCAGCAACACCAAACTAAAATAAAGCACCCCTGCAAAACTGACCTGAAACACATCTACAAAAGAATGACAATTTTCTTAAAAACTCATCGCCTGCAAAGAACATGGAGAAGGCCAATGCAGGGGTAGGAAGGAAAGGTGAGTGGGCAACTGAACTGAAAGCAGCAAGCACCCCGGGACCCTGGCGCTACCTGGAGCTGGGTCACCCCTCTCCCTAAGTTACTTTTGGAATCTACCCTTCAATCAGGGCTTTCCCGTATGGTCAGACAGGCAGCCCACCACCTACTAAATGTCCAAACCTCAGCCCTCCCGGCTTTGATCAGAAGACTGGCCATTAATCACTCCCAACCCTAGGCTCAGAAGTATACAAGTGTTTCTACTACACATGTGGGGTTTCCTCTCCAGTTCTGGGCTATCAGGAAAGCAGATGCACCTCTTAGACCTCTTAAACCATCAGCTTGAATTGTTGGAGGTAAAAAGAGGTGGAATGCAGGCAAATATCTGGCCTTCTCTTTTTAGGAATGCTGGTAAAGTCTGCAGGATTTAAACATGGGGCTTAAACGTGGGTCTTCACTCACCTCTTTTAGAAAACTCTATGAAATCATAGATGTGTCCATGGGAAAAACAAAACCAAACAAACTTTCTGAAACCTCTGCTACTCCAGGTAACCGAGGATAAAGTGAACAGTGCCTTCTCAGTCCGCTCAGTGTTCCATAACTTTTTGTCCCAACCCATGTCACCCTCCCTTTCTTGATCTCCAAATTCTCTCATTACACAAATAAATCCAAGGAATAGGTTGTCAAAGCCAAGCCCTCGTATTGCTCCCAGAGTCATAAAGCCCCTACTATCCCCGTGCTAACACTGCTGCTCTGAGTGAGGAAGGTGCTGAAGTGTGGTTTTGCATTTGCCTGATGAGTATAATCCTTCTGCATTCTGAATGGCTCACCTCTGGGCACTCCCCAGGCCCTGCCTAGGGGACACCAGAGATCCAAGCTCTGCCCTTTCACCAGCCTGCCCTCACCTGACAAGGCACTGCAAAGACCACACCACGGATCCTGAGAGGAAATTTATTCTACGGTTTGAAGATCCTCAAAACCCCAAACCTGCATCCTGGATTTGCCCCTTGGGAGTGGACCCTTGGGGTCAGAAACCCAATAAATCACAGGAGCAGCCATGCCAAGGCACTAGCACAGCGAAAGACAGGGCTGCCATGGCTGCCAGGAATAGAGATCTGGGAGGAGTGTGCCCAGTGAAAGCTGCCTGGCAATGGGTCCTTCCTGCTCACTGTCAGCCCAGAACCATTCCAAACAGCTCCTTATTCTAGCTTGGCTTTTCGGGATGTTTGCAAAACACCGTGAAAGATTGATGCAGTCCCCTGGGCGGGGGAGCCCAGATTAGAGGCGTGACACCAGCATCTGCGCTGGGAGGCTGGGACAACTGGGCAGGTCCCAGCGGCTGGCACGCATAGCCCCAGGCCACCCAGCCCAGGCGAGAGGGAGGTGGGAGGCAGGTGGTGATGAGGCAGGAGGCTGGAGTTGGATGTGGGAAGGGGGTCAGGGGCTACTGCTACCCACCCCCCAGTGGCTGCGCCCCTCGGGAGACCAAAACCCAACCGTTCTTCAGCCCTGCGGCCACCGGGCCCTTTCAGGACAGCGCCTGCTTTTCCGAACGCCCCAGGAGCGGCACTTACTCACCCTCTAGCTGTGGCGGACAGTGGAAGTAAAACATCACCGACGGCCCGATCGGCTGGACGGTTAGGAATCAGGAGGGTGAACGGGACGGACTAGCACTCGTAGCTCCGGCCTGGCTGCAAAGCAAACAGCGATAAAGCCTACGTCGCCTCAGTGGGCGCCCCAACCCGCCTTGGAGCGCACCGGACACTCTCCTGGAAAATCCCCTCCAAGCGCCCTCAATCCACTGTGGGGATGGGAGGGGCTGTGACAGCTCTCTCCAGCCAGCTGCCCCGCGGGGCAGTCCTTGGGTTCAGGCCCACCTCCTGGACAGCCGTACCCCACACCTCGCACATCAAACCCCCGCGCAGTTTGGCTTTCGGCTCTTAGAGGTCCCGGCCGCAAGCGCAGCGCCCAGGCCATGAAAGCCGGGTCAGTGAGCGCTTCAGACCATCTGCGCGAGCGGCAATCCCGCCCGGCCAGGAAAGCAGCCGCGAACCCCAAGGCCGGGCGCGCGGGGCCCGGTGAGTGAGTAGGGAGCCGAGCGTACCGCGGCGGGTGGCGGGCGAGGAAGGCCGAAGCGTGACGGACTCCGGTCCGTACCCAGGCGCGGCTGGAGGCGGGCGGGGCTCCGCTCTGCTGGCGCCCGCAGGACCAGAAAAGTGACTCGGGAAGTGGCCAGATGTCTTGCTGTCTGTCTACAGCGCGCGCCGCCGCTCAGCACTCGCCTTTATAATCTCACGCATAATTGGCCTTAATCTGATTATTTCCAGCGCTGTCTACAGCGAGTAACTTGGATAGGTCTATTGGGCCTTACAAATGGCCCACGTGGTGTAAAAAAAAAAAATCCGTCATTTCTCAGCAAACATCAGGAATGTTTTTTTCTTCTTTCTCTTAAAAGAGGATAGAAACGACCATCACTACTAACACCCCCCCCCAAAAAAAACATTATTTTCTAAACACTCCACTCCACCCTCCCTCCACCCAGGCCCCTCTGACTCAAACCTTCTTTCTCCTCCAGAGCTTGAATTTGGGCTGGCCCTTGTCTGAGGCCTGGCGACTCCAGAGCTGCGAATTGACAAAGCGCTGCTGTTAATTGTCGCTGCTGGATGGGTTTTGGGGGTACGCTTTGCACACGGCTTCCCTTTCCAAGCGACCGTACAAAAGGAAAGTTTGATTTTGTTCTCAGCAAGGGGTCCTTGAATTTATGTTCGCTTCTCCATGCAAATGATATGCGGTGGGACCCTTCTCAATTACTTTTAAAATGCATCCGAGGCAGACACTCAGCGGAGAGAGACCGCCCTTCCCTCTGCCTGGGTGAAAATTAAACTCTAAAGTACCGGGCTGAAATTTTCAAGTCAGGGGCGCGGGATTGGATCAAATCACATAAACTGCAAAAAAAGCAAGTCTAATGGTGCATAATTGGTTCTGTAATAGCATTACACCAGGATAATAGCCCGTTACGGCCCCCTGCACTATTAAGTGCTTCCCTGGCGGAAAGCCTTTATGATATTAAAGGGGGAATATAATGATATTTTGGTTATTAAATGCGTGTAATTAATTTATGCACCACTGAAAATAAAGTTGGTATTATGACCCACTCAAGATGCATCAGAAGATGCAAGTCAGACAACTGTTGATAAGTTCTGGTGTCTGTGTTCCGTCTAGACTGCTGATTTTATTTTGGGACGATGGCTTCTTGGACAGACTACATAAATTGAATATTTTATAAACATTCTAATGCTGCATTCGGAGTGAGGCAGTGGGTCGGGTCCCTGAACCGACTGGGATCCAGCTTTGATCTTAAAGACACAGAGCGTTGGAAACAAAAGGCCTGGCCGGCCCACCCGTGGACACCAGACCTAGGCGAGGAGCGTCTAGCTGGAGGGAAGATTGCAGGGGCCCCTGACGCATGCATTGACCACCCACCGAAAACTGCTGGGAAGAAGTCACCACACCTTTCAGGCGGAAACAAGTCCCTGTCCGGTGTACCTCAGCGGCCCCTCCTGGGCTCAAGCGGTCTGGACAGTGGAAGCTGCCGGCCACACGCAAGAAACCGCTGGAAATTCCGGCTCTGTTCAGAGTGGAGAGAGCCTGCGGAGCCAGCTCCTAGACTCCGAGAGTCCAGGTGGCCGGCCCTGGCGGGAGGGTGGGAACGGGTAGCAAGCTTGTAGGTCTGAAGAGAGGGTGCCGTCTCAGATGAAGCCCGCTGGATAACTGAAAGCGCCTTTTCCACTTCATCCAGAGGGACGGAAGCTGACCCTCTCTCAGCTCAGGCCAAGAGGCGCTGAAAACTCTCTCGTTCTCTCTCCAGCTCTCCCTCAGAGGACCCCTGCTCTCTAGAGTCCTGTTCAGGAGCCCAAAGCTCCTCTTGCGAGCTGCGTCTGCCCAAAGCCCCCTCAGGTTCTCACTTGCCCTAAGCAGCAGTTCCTGCCTGCTCGCCCTGTGCGCTCGGAAAACCAGTGCTTGTAAAACGAAGTGAGGAAGGCGTCGGATCGACTCCGCCAAGATGCTCTAAGCGCACCTGGATACCTGTGCGGAATCCCTTGGTACAAGAAACCGGGCGCTGCGCTGGTCCCCAAAACTAGCGACGTCCAGTTCCCAGTCTCAGCTCCCCATCCTTGACATCCATCAAAGCAGGTTCTTGTCAAGGCCCAGAGAGATCCCAGGTTCTTCTTGGTTTTGTGGGCTGCGCGCTTCCTGAGCCGCCCGGCTGGTCAGAACCATGGACAGCAGCACCGGTTCCTCCCAGGCTGCGAAGCTAGAGGAGCCCGGTCCCGAGGGATCCGCCAGTTGTGTGCAGCTGCGAACCCGCCCCGCCGGATCCCAGGAGTTCGGGGAAAACGACCCCAGTGCTCTCGCGATCCAAACATACGAAAGTTACTTAAGAAGCGTGCTCAGCAATCGCAACAAGGACCAAACTCTTCACTCCGCAACACCTCGCGGTACCTGTCCACCGGCTTCAGCCAGAAAAGACCTGAGACCAGATACCGCCTGGTCCCATCCTTCCCAGAGCCACCGACGCAAGCCTGGACGCCGCACTGGCGGGACAACCCCTCAGAGCTCCGGAAAACACTCACCTTGCGCGGAACGCGGAGCCAGATCCGGACCCTCGACCTCGCCTCGCCCCGTATACCTCTCCCCTAACCGCGGGGCAGGGCTTGCTCCTGACGGCAAAATAGCGATATAAATAAACAAACACGCATCCGTAGAAACGAAAGACTATAGCAAACTTTGATGACGAGAGCCCCCCTTTTCGCTTCGATTTTCTCCGACTCTTGAACCCAGGAGAAGGTGACTAATATATTCGCTTCCGTCCTCCCCCCCCCAAAGGGCGTTATTAACGAAAAGGTTATTTTTCCTTAATTCTTGTGTGGTAAAATGTATTTTCCAATTAACCAAATTCACCAATCTGTCCCGCTTGGACACTCTGATAATTTACAACCTAAAAGTGTACTTTCTTTATCTAAAGACCAAGGTGACTGCTTTTAATTTTCTCTAACCTCTTTACACTTGATGTTCACCAGACTCATAATGTTAATTGGCTTCATATACGGATCATCAGTTTAATGAAGAAATAAATCCTGTGTTGCTTTATGTTTTAACAGTGATTGCTTTAATGAGGAATGTGACGTGTTCCAAAATCAAAGCTGCAGGAGACATTAAAGGAGCTTCTATTAGGACAGAAATGCTTATTTAAAGTTAAAACCATGGGTCATATTTCAACAGATTCTCGCACTGGGTGAGGAGAGGGGGGTGCTCACTAGCCCCACCTGGGTTGCCTCCAGCCTCTGGAAGGCGACCATGCTGTGGTCAGTCCTCAATGTTCTTTCTCTCAGTATTTAATACACAGCAGCCATAGAGGCTCCATTCCCTTTAAGAATTATTTTCTGGCTACGAAACAGCATGCTACTTTGCCTCTTGTCCAGCACAGTGGAGAGAAGCCAGAAAAGAGTAAGGAGTTCAACTTTCAAGGTTGTTCACTTCTTAAGAAATAAAACAAAGTGGGAAAAGAGTGATTTGTGTGCATCTGGAGCAAAAGCTGAATCTCTGTTGATGTATATTCCTACCACTGAAAACGTAGCTTCCCCCTCAAAGGCAGGCAGCTCCCACAGAGCCCCCTAGGCCAAGTGAGCTGCTGTGACCAGGTTCTAGCCTCTGCACATGTCTGCAGGGAATGCATTGGGCTCCCTTCTGGTGATGGGTACTTTACATCTCTACATCAATTAATAGGAGAGTAAATCTGTTTTCTCTAATGGGTGTTTGATTTTTTTTCTAATTTTAAGCTTGTTCTAGGAAAGGAAAACTATCATCTTGAAAACACTGAGAGCAGTAATAAAATGCTAGAAATTGGAGCATCTATACCTCAAGTCTTAAACTGTCCTTCAGTTGAATTGTGAAGTTATTTTAAGTTGATTCCTGAAAAGATCCCAAATCCTTAGAACATATCAGGCTGCAGGTTGATGTCTCAAACACAACACATGGGATTCATTAAAGTCTAGCTCAGTTTAGGAAAACTGGAGAAATATTTGAAGACACCAATGCATGAATATATGTGGGACTTGACATCTCAATTGGGCTCAGGAGACATTTTGCCAACTGCCTTTTAAAACATTTTTTAGTAGAAATAATCTCAGTAAACACAGTTTAAGCCCCTAGCAGTGGATAGATAAAATATTTCAATTTTCAGGAAGAATAAAAATGACACTGAATCTCTAATTGTATGTTTTGGAAGGATCCAGGTGACCTGTAGCATTTTTTTTTCCTAAGCCTTTTTAAAGCTCCATGGGTGTTACCCTCAGCTGTCACACAGCTCTCCCAAAGCACAGGTACAGCATATATGTGTTCATACCGAACACACCTCATTCTCCACTTGTCAGCAAATCCACTGTCATTTTCTAGTTTTGGAAATTGCCAAGAAAACTTGCACTAGCTAGCAATATATAGAATGGAGGGAAGAATAGCAACTAATTAAAATTCCAGAGGAATGGGGACGGTGAATAACAAATTATAGCTAGAACTATACATAAAGATACAGCTAAATGTGCAAAGGGATACGCATAGATTGTATTACCTTGGAAATTCCCTATCACTCATTTAACTGCCATGTAGAAGAAATAGTTTAAATGCAAGCCACTTTCAACCTCCACCTCACTAGGTAAGAAAACACTGTCCCTGAAACAGGCTTACTGCCTGAGGAGTCCATGCATCCCTAGCTTCATTCCAACAGTCTCCACTCTCTTCATGACTGGAGACCTCCACGACTTCCTCTGTGACGAGAAGATAAAAATGCCTATATCAAGTGCTGGTGGGAGGACTGAACTGTGTTAGAGAATGTTTGGGGCACAGAAACTGTTCTGTGTAATACTAGAGTGGTGATACATGTCACCCACAGAATGTGCAGTGCCAAGAATGAAGCCTAATGCCAATATATGGGCAATGTTTCTTATCATGTGGGGGTGGAGGTCTCACTAGTAGCAAATGTGCCATGCCAGCAGGGGATGATAGTGGGAGAGGCTATGCATATGTCAGGGCAGTGGCAAATGGGGGCTCTCTGGATTTTCTGCTCAATTTTAATGTGCACCAAAAACTGTTCTAAGAAATAAAAATCAATTTTTTAAAAAAAGCCATTGTTAAAAACAATGCCCAGCACATAGCAACCACTCAACAAATACCAATAGTTCACTATCGTTGTTATTAATTTCTTGCCCCAAAATAACCCACAAGGGAAGAACATTCCTGGAGAGATGCCATGCTGAGCTGTTTGGGAAACTTATAAATGGCTCCTGCCTCTCTGGCTTTCTCTAGGATGAGACCCCTTGGGCTAAAGCATCACCACCCTGGAGAGAGCACCTCTGTGGCTCCTCATCCTATCCATCCACCAGTCTGCTGTACAATTTCCTTACATTTTTCCCTTCAAACTATTGCTTGGTTTGTTGAGCTTTACTTACCTCCCATCTATGTAACAGGGATATCTAAATCAAGAGATTTGGGGATGGATCAGAGGTATTTTGTTTAGCCATCAGACGTTTTTTAGAAATTAAAACTGATTGCCCTTAAAGTGGGTATGTTTATCTTGTCACAAGTTCCACTCTTCCACACTACTTTCTTCTGCCACCATTCACATTTGTGAGATCCATTGCTTCCTGACTTTTCTACCCCAGACATAAATTCTGTGAGTCTATCTTAATTTTCAGATATGTTGTCATTAAGAAGGGGAAGAGGTGAGTCAAAGGAGACTAAATCCACAGCCTTTGGAGTTCCAGAGTCTAGTTCAGTCTATTTCTGCAAACTCTTCTAGCACTTATTCTGTGCTGGGTGCCGGGACACAGACCTGTGCTCTTGACTCTAGGAGACAGTCCCTAGAAATTCTGGCTAGGAAAGAAGACAGAGTAGCAGGGAGGGGGGGATACTGTCACCATCTGGCCAAACACCAGAAGGCACTGGATTCTCTGGACCTTCCCTCCACTGGCCTACTAAGCTTTCTAGAAGGACAGATACACCCAACTGGTGAAGGGGTCCTCAGACTCATGTACCCAATCAAATGGAGCATCGTCCTCCCTCCCAGGGCCCATGGGCACAGTTCCCAGAGTCCAGGAGTCTTGATGGGTTCAGCATCAACCTTCAGATTCTTGTTCCCCACGTCTGGCTACACTGAGAATCTCTGAGGGGCGGACCACACATCAGTCTCAGATAGTCCTATAGGTACACCAAAAGAACTCAGTTCCTAAGATGCCAAGATCTAGGACTACTTTGATGGATCTACTGGAGTTACTGACTTGGAACAAAATCATTATATAAACATTTCATTTTAAGTCCAGCTGACTATTATTAAAGATGTAATAATGAATTGCTAATAAGGAAACCAAATCAATCCCAGGAACTATCAAAACAGTGTCCAACCAAAAATAGAAAAATGATCTCAGTCTCTAAATGTAAGTAATCTTACCAATAAACCTTTAGGAAAAGTAACTTTCAAAGTCAGTTCTTTAGGACTATTTAGTGGACAACTGCTTTGTTCACCATAACAATGAATTAGTAGAGTTGTAGAATGTGATAGTAGAAACAGGGAGCCAGTAAACCACAAAATCAGCACTGGAATCCATCCCTCCCAACCCCAAGTCCAACACACTCTGCTACCCACTCTTTAATAAGACATGTTTCCCCTGCAAAGCAGACATTGTCGATGCCCATCTAAGTTCTTGATATGTGGGATTTAATTGAAATGACTACTGAAGAAATGAAATGGTTGCTACCCATATGACTGATAAACTCACCAAAAATCTTCCAGTATCCAATAGACTTGAATAATATACACAGCTATACTTGGAGATTCAATTAGGTGGTTTTTCAACCAGAGCACCTTGGGGTCAAGTTTGACTTCTTTTTATTTCCCCAACCCCCAAAGTGGAACTGACAATACCCACCTTTCAGTATGTGATTCATCAGTAACGAGTTTTCTCTCTCTCTCCTCTTTCTCTCTCTCTCTCTCTCCCTGCCTGCTTCCCTCCTGCTAGCCTCGTAGAGCAGCAGACTCTCAGAGCACAGTTAAATCTCAACATAAAGAGGAAATCCCCACCTCTTAGTCCTGCTGCCCATCAGCCCACAGCTTCTCACACGCCAGCCTGGTGAGGGGCAAGGGTCAGTACAGACTGAGACATGTTGAGGGCATGCACTGTTTGCCTAGCTACCCATTCATTTCTTTTTTTATTCCGCAAATAGCTGTGAAGCAGCTACATTCAGTAGCATTCAGGAGATGCACTAGTAAGGAAGAGGTAGATACGTCAGGAGAGCTTCTCAAAATTGCAGCAGAGTTTGTCAAAGCCAGGTGGCCAGAAACAGACTGCACCTCTGGACAGCCCCCAAAGACCTAAGGTTGCCCTCTCCACCCTCCAGCAACTTGTCCTGGGGGGTTCTAGCCAAAGGGGCAAAGACTTGCTCTGCAGAAGGGCAAACGAAGCTGGATGAACATATTCTCACCTTTGCTGGGGAAGCAGAGGTCTCCCAGATGTCCATTCTGTCATCTAAACATTCCTCTTCTTTGCCCTCTCACTCCTTCACACACAGATGCTCATAGAGAACCACATTTATGCCAACATTTTGTCACTGGCAAGAGAAAAAAAGAAGTCTTTTCTTTCACTGTGCTTAAAGTCTTTTATGTGTGTGAGTGTGTGTGTGTATGTGTGTGTTTACTAATATCTCCCTAAGTAGACTATAAATACCATGTCTGTGTGGGTTCATGATAAAATTCTAAGCCCTTACTTAGCCCAATACATTGCACCTACCGGGCATGCAATAAAGAGCTATTGAATGCATAAATGAATAAGACAAGATCTATGGGCTCAAGTCCTAGAAGACATAGACATGAATAGAGCATTTGACGATCAATGCCTCTCCCTGCAACTCTGGTCTTGTGTCCTTCGATGCTTTCTGGTATAACTCAAGGCATAACTAAGTACATGAATCAAGGACCAATCAATGATTTCTTCTCTCCTGTATCTCTTGCTAAATGTTGCTGAGGGCTTTTGTACAGGCACAAGCAGTTCCCTCCAATATGGTTGTAAGTGACACGTGGGTTTCAGCACAGGGCAGACACCCTGACCAGTCTTCTCAGAAAGGCTGACATGCTTCTTCTAAACTGTTTTGCCCAACTTCATTCTCAAACCAGTGCCTTCTCTCCCCACCCTGAAGCAGTAGAACAGATATGTGCATTACCATTGCCACTTTCTAGCTCTTACATCCTCTTACCATCTGCAAACCATTTTCTCATCTGTCAAAGAGAAATGATTCCCAACTCAGAAGAAGCATTTTGAGAGAAGGCAAAATCCTCGCAGATGTGATGGTTTGCAGCCTGGCACGTGTGGTCTTCCTTCCTAAAACTACAGCGGGAAGTCAGGACAGGTAGGCCCCTCTGAGTCTGCACTTGGGTCCCTCCCCCACGGCACTCCCATCTCTCTCCTTCTCCCTCTCTCTGTGTCTCCTCAGCCCTCCTCTCTCCAGACCAGCCTGTGCTAAACTCTGCTCTGTTCAGGGGACACCAGCCATGTCCCCTTTTTGTTGAAAGCTCCCAGAAGCACCTATATTGGCCTGGCCCTCAAGCCTTCCCCCTTTAATCAGGAATAGTATAGGGACATGGGGAGGCAGAAGAGGAGAATGGGAGGGAGGGAGTCAGAGGCTGCTGCTTGGGCATCTCAGTAACTATTTTTTGGTTTGACCAAAAATCAATATTAGCTCTGTTTTACATTACTGAAAAAGTGAAAACAATTGTACAGAACACAACGGCCAGGGTTCAGACCCTGCCTCTTTGTAACATCTCACCCTCACACGATGGTGATTTCTGTCTGACCTCTGAAAGCATCTGAATTTACAATCCCTGGATAGATTTCTTTTAAGTAGTGGCTTCATGGTTGATTTTTCTTTTATTGTGCTCTTCAGAAAAAGTTGTCTAAATGGAAGAGTAAATCAATCAATGAATTAAATGCTGAAATGTTTTTATATAGCACATAAGAACAAAATTAAAACCACCCATAATCTACAACCCAAAGGTAACCATTATTACCATTCTAATATGTAGCTTACCAATACTTTGCATGAATTGATTACATGCATACTTTTCAAACATAAAAAATGTGATCGAAGCACCTCTTAGTTTTAATTTCTTACTCATTTTAACAATACGTTGTAGGACACTCCCTGGTGGCACAACAGGTTAAAGTGCAGCACTACAAAGCTAACCGCAGCCGCTTCAGCACGAGTTCAATCCCCGGCCAGGGAGGTGACCCCCCATGGTGCAGCAGACCTCCACTGTCTCACCTGCTGCTCCCCTCAGCAGTGTACTTTCATCCATCTGCCTGTTCTGCACTCTGCTCTGTCTCTGGTGAATCCTCTCACCGCCCCCCACCTCTGACCTGTGCTCCAATTCTGTACACATGGATAAACAAATCTTTAAAAAAAAAATACATTGCAAGTATCTTTCCAAGCTGTTACATGTACTTCCACAATATTCTTAGCGGTTGGATTCACAGCTAGGCTGTATGTCCAGCTGCTGAGACAGAGCGCCGCAGCAGTGGTTTAAGCTGGTCATAATTCATGTCCCTCTTAGGTAGATTCCCAGTCTTCTCCACGAGGCAGCAGTGCTCCCTTTAATCTGCTATCGCCACCATGTGCAAATGTGGCCTTGTCTGCATGACCCAAAAGGACCTCTCCCCAAGATGGACTGCAGCCCCTGAGGAGGATAAGGAGCCATCTGGCCCACAGTTCCCCGGGGCTGGGCACAGTCTTCTGGGTCTTCAGGCTGCACATGCCAAATCTGCTCTCACCCAGTGACCAGAATTGTCGGAGGCCACTAAGAGGCCTCAAGCAGTTCCAGGCACCAGATAAATGCCTCAGCATCTATTATTATGGGAGAAAGGAGAACGGGCATTGGGAGACAGACATCAGCATGAGCCACAATCACATTTTATTTGGGAGACCTTTGTGGGTCCTTCCTTCACTCATTATTGCCTTAAGGTAAAGCATCAGTAGGCAGACTACCTGATCAAAGCGAGGCGTGTGTATGATTCCCAAGCATCTTCCCATTTCGCATTTCTTCCCTTCCACCTTGAGTACCCACCCCCTGCTCTCCATCCTTGAGCAAGGGGCCCAGCCTGCACAGGCAGAAACCATCAGTGAGCACAACCCAGCTGCACACCGCATCCATAGTGCAAATCCCACAGGCTACCGCTGTCCTGGTTGGGGGCGGATGTGACAATGCTGGAGGAATGTTTGGGGATGGGAAAGCAAGTGCTAGTGAGTACGCAGGGTTGGGCCAAGAAATAGGGGTTCAGATGGAAGTCCCCCAAACCCCAGACAGACCCTTGTTACCGGATAAGCACAGGTAACAATCGGAGACCATATGCTAAAAGACACGGTAGTAGGGGCTAGAAGGCTGTGGAGGCAGCTTCTAGAACAGGCATGAAGCCTGGGCTTTCTTTGCCAGGACTGGCAGAAAGATAGTCACAGGGGCAATGCCTGGCAGGACCCTGGGCCTCTCGCTGATTTCTCCCAAGGGAGGCTGGTCCAGTGTGGTCCTCATTACCTCCTCTGAGTCCTGAGCAGCCGCTTCTGGGGTGAGTCTTAGAGAGAACTGCCACTAGCCAACGAGGCTCTCTGCTTATACCCCCACAACCTGGTCACACTTCCTGGGTCACAGGTCAGCAAACCTCACAAAAATGAAAGTTCAGATCCGCAACTAGCGCCTCCTAGGAAGATCAGGGGAAGTGGGAGAAAGCAAACCCATCTTGAACAGTGGAGGAGGGAGAGGGGGCTCAGTGACCCTGGTTGTCCCAGCCCAATTTCCACAGACTGGACTGGTGAAAAGCTTTCAACCAACAGGGCAACTTCTGAAATTGCTGCAGCTCTCCCACGAAGTAACCCAGCTAAGAATCTGACTCCCCACTACCCCCTTTCCCTTCAGATCGCCCACTGATTTAAGCCTAAGCCAACAACTGCCACCAGGTGGCACCAAACTGCAAAAGGAGTAGCTCCCTCCTGGGCCAGGCAATGCTCTAGAAGAGGCTGCAAGTTAAGGGGGAAGGCCCTAATGCTTTATCAGGATGTTGCTGTTCCTACCTCAGCCCTGGCCAGAATGAGGACTCTGAAAATGTGCATCTGTCTGTTTGTGGATGGGTGGATGGATGGACGGACGGACGGATGGATGGAGTTGATTCCCCCACACACTAGCAGGACACCCCTTCTCCTTCAGTGGGCACTTCCATCAACTGGTCACTGCAGAGCTGGAGATGTATCTAGATCCCCCAAGAAACTCCCATAGGCTTTCCCATATTCCTCTGGCTCCGTCTCAGGTTCAGAGCCTGAGAAGAGCATCTTGACTACACCGATAAAGTGCACAAGTGAAGAGCATCTTGACTACACAGATAAAGTGCACAAGTGAAGGCCAAGTCTACATCAGCAGCAGGGAAGGAAGTACAAGAGGTGGCTGGGGATATTGTGATGCGACCTCCCTCTGCAATCAGAGAAGCCCTTCGCGTGCTCTTCCCCACCTTGCTCTTCTCTTGCATGGGAAGTTTTCAAGGCTCCAGCTCTCACTATATCCCAGTCTCAGCTCCAAGTCATCTCTTCAAGAGAAAACCTCTAGGGTCACCAGAGCCCCACTCTCCCACTTCCCTAAACTCTCATGCTTTAATTTCCTTCCTGCCATTACCACCTTCTTTCACGTCTTATCAGCCATAGTGTCTACCTCCACGCTGGTACACAAGCTCGACGTGTGTCCAGTCTAGAACTGAGCCTGGCGAGCAGCATTTTGTAGATTGAACAAGACCCAGTCAACAAGCCCTGGTTAGACTGACTTCCTCCAGTGGCCTCTGGCCCTCTTGTTTCCCTCCCCCCTCCCCCCACAAGCACTCCCCACAACCAGTAGCGTCCATGGCCACTGAGAAACACAGGTTCTCACTGCAAAGGTAACTCCCCATCACTATCCTGCTAATTTTAAGTCCTGCAGCCCGAGCTCTGCACCACCAACATTGCAGACCTCATTTCCTTCAAAGTCCAGGATAAACAAATCCAATATATTTTATTTTAATTATCGCTGTTTAATGGGCCATAATGAAACTATGGTGAGGGTGTACAAAAAGCGATCATTTAGAGTACTCGCTGGAGCAGAGCTGCTGATGAGAGCCTCTTGTTCAGGTTTCATTTACTGTAATCCCGCTGCCGCCCTGTGTCCAGAAACCCAACACTGATTCATCCCTCTTTGCTTTTGGCTATGGCCGCCAGGATGTCTGCCCGCATGGAGAGCGACCTGGACCCTGGGGCCACAGGAACAGGGGAAGCTCCCCAAGGAGCAGGTGCCTGATCTGCTCCCCATCGGTTTAGAGGCAGCAAGCAACTTTTAAAATAATTTCTGGCAGTCTGATAAACTACCTCAAAAAGGCCTTTTGTTTATGTCTCCATTTTTCTGCAGTTGAACAATGGATTGTACATCTTTGCCAATATTGTATTTTACTGGGGCTTTCAGGGAGGAGTGTTCTATTCCTGCCTAGTTTCCTGTTGGAGGCCTGGCGAGTCCCATAGAGGCTTCGTACACTGAGATTCTACTCTTCTACTTATCATCTCTGTTGCAAATGTTTTTCTTTCTTTACCAGGGGCTGCGGAAGTGGGGTTGGGGGTGGGTGGGCAGAGACCGTGTCAACAACCCCAACTCAACAGGCACAGGCTTCACCTGATGAAGTGGGGGGCTGTCTCTCCACAACCCCCTGAGTCACAGGAAGGGGCACCCTCATTTCTCTCTTGGGAGCTGGTTCTCTGGCTTTCTCCCTCCTCCTGAGACCCCAGAACGGCTCGTACTCAGCCTGCCTGACACAAGCTATGCAACCTCTATCGACTGACATATTCTGGATAGAGATGGAAGTGCTCTGAAAAATCAGAATTTCCACGCTAACTTATGTTATGACCTCCCTTTTTTGTAATATCAAAATATTTATTCTAAGCAACCATCAGCTTGCAACTGGATTGCCTTAGCCTCATAAGGCGCTGCCAGGCTCAGGTGAGCAAGCATTGCCCAAGGCAGGAAATTCCTCTAGAAAGCAAAAAATAACATTACAACTGGCTGATTAATAAAAGTAATTATAACAAAATCAATATTGTAAGACAAGACAGTACTAGAACATACTAAAAAATAATTAAAGTTCTTTTACTGCCCAGACCAGAACCCAAATCTTATCACTCTACTCTTACTTAAGCTTTTATTGCTCAGTCTTTAAATGAGGAATCTCCCTTAGCGATTTATCTACCAGAAAACTCCTCCAGCCTAGTCTTCGACTTGACTTTACCCTCTTTCACAACTTCTCCTTGGCCCACGACCTCACTTTATCCCCCTTCACATCTCCAGCCCAGCCTCCACCCTAGTCCTCGACTTGACTTTACCCTGTAAGATGTCTCAATGAGAATGAAGATCATTAAGTAGCATCTAAGATTTAAAGGGGCTTTATTTTATCCAATCATCACTGTGGTAAATATGACAATGTTAGCCTTAAATTTTTATGAATTTATGTACCTATCCTAACTTTAATAGATATTATAACCTCAGCTAAAGGGCAATATGACCCTAAACTGTTCTTAGAAAAAAAGATGATTGTAATCTCGCAGCCCAGTTCATGTGCTGATGTCATCCCACTGCTTGCTCCTAATGTATAAAATAAATTTCTGCGAAGAGCAGAACAGGAAGACTTTCACCCAACTCTGATTCCTGTGTCTTCCTCGCTCCCCTTTCCCCTTTTTCTCCTTTCCCCCCTTTTTTAGGAATCTCCACTTGCTGACTGCTCCCACCTTGAGACCCTGCCTGTTCTGCCCCCCAATAATCCATAATCGGGGACTAAGGGTCTCCGACACCTGCCCTCCCACCCTCACTCTCAAATCCGGTTTTGCCTTGAGGCTCCTGGCGGCTAGAATCTTTGTTTCATAGAAGGGGCTGTTGGAAGGGGAAACTGCTCTGGGCCCCAGTGAGAGAATTAGGAGAAGTGGAACATCCAGCAACACCACACAGTTGAACCCTGGAGGACTCCCTGTGGGACCCCTTGTCTTCGCTGTGTGCCCAGGCCGCAGAGGCCTGTCTGTTGGTGGGAGTGGGCTCCTTCCAACTTCTGCAGGCACGTGGAGGAGTGTTTGTTGGTGAGACCTGGGAAGGCTGTGTCAGCTGCAGAGGTGGGTGACCTTGGAAACAGCCCTCACTGGGCTCTGCACAAACTGCCCTCCCCACAAGAGTGCTGGAGTCCCGCGAGGAAGGGGCAGGCCCCTGCAGGTCTCCCCAGCTCAGGCTGAGACTGTTTTCCATCACACAAAATCTCGAGACACGTAGAGAGCTAGTCTGACTCCTACCTACAGCCGGGGGGTTATCTGAAGAAAGTGAGTGTTGCAAGCGCTTTCGTTCATTCTGAGGACAAACTTGCGAGGTGAGAGGGGCCCACGTGCCAGGGCGCGTGGTCAGACATCACCATAATCAAGCCCAGCAGGCTCTGCAGGCTGCAAAGTAATGCATCCCCGCATCCCCGTTTTCTCTGCAGACACTACACCAGCCTCATTCCTGTGCAGCTGGGTTTCCACTTTCCACTGCAGGATAAGGCAGTTTCTGTCTCAGGGGGTGAAGGGGGTGGCTCACGGACACTGATGGCCAGGAGCTCGGAGGCCCGGGGCTAGATCCCCTGACTGCCAAGCAAGCCACTCACAAGCCCCAGACACACAGAAGTTGGGAGAGGCGGGCAAAACCACAGAGCCATAACAGCTGAATCTGGGGCAGGCTGAGGCACTGCTGGCCCTCCCACCGCTCCCCCTACCCACTCCAAACCTATCACAAAGGCCTGATGGACAGGACTGGAACCAGGTCCACCAGCACAGAAATGGTGCCAAGCCTGAGCAGCCTCCTGGCTGGGCAGGAAGATCCCATGGGAAAAATTAGGAAAAGGTGGGGCCGAGCCCAGGAACCACTGGAAAAGGACCTAAAGGCAGTTTCTGCCTTATCTGGGCCAGAAGTTAGCACATCCAGGCTTGGGTCCTGCTCATTCAGCCAGCAAGCCTGCACCCCTTCCAGAGCTCTTCTCCCCTCATGCTCCTTCTCATCCCTCTAGACAGGTCTCTCATGTCTCTGTCCCCAGGAGACATTTGGCAATGTCTGGAGATGTTTTTGGCGACTACAACCAGGATGGGGGCCGGGGAGGCATCACTAAATGCAGTCCTGGTATTTGCAGTAAATATCTGCTAGTGCCAAGTCAGTCACACTCCACCGCCACCAATCACTCCTCCGCCCCAGATGTCAATAGTACGGAGCCTCTACTATTCATTCACCCACTTTTTCACTCAGCACAGCATTACTGAGTGCACACTAGGTGCCAACGCTAGTGTCTTTCCCTACCTCCCGCATGCCATGCTCGCCTAAGCCTCTTCTCTTGGTCCCATTTTCTCCCCCTGAGTGCATTAAGTAACCACTTAAAGAACGCCCAGCTCTGTGCCAGGCCCGGCACTGCAGAAGGTGGTTGAACAGAATCCACTCCCAGGCACCCAGCCCACCACACCATCGCCCTTCACGTGTGAACTAGCATTTACTGCGCCCCTCACTAAGGGTGTCTCTTCCTTTACTGCTCACTGGGTCCTTTACCCCCCCCACTCTGAGTCTTTGTTCTCTCTCCACCCTACGGGCGAGGAGCCGGCCACTCAGCGACACAGCCATGCAGCTAGCTGGCAAGGGGTAGGTCACTGAGACAGTGACAGAATCTAAGTCTGGTCAGGGAGCCCTGAGTTGTAGAGGCTGTGTGGTGCCAGGCAGGAGCCAGGCCTGGAGATGTCCGACCTCCCCTCCGAGCACACTGGTCCCTCCTGATCAGTCCACAGCGCTGTCAGAACCAGAGGCACACCTGCTTGCTTTTAAGATTATTTTTTTTCTTGTTAGTACAGTTTCATTACAGAAAACATAGTTAAGTAGGAAGAAAACAAAAACCACATAAATATTACTAACCAGAGAAAAACCTGTGTCAGTTATAACATGTTTCCTTCTGGTATTTTTTTCAATGCAGATTGTTGTTAAAAAAAAAAAAAAAAAAGGTGATGGCGCACAGGTAAAGTGGTGGTGGGGATTTTACAGGGACTGCACCTGAGAGGAGAAAGCATATATAGTACAAAAATAAAACAATGATGTAAAATATATATAAATAAAATTAATTTTTAAAATAGGATCATGTTATGAAGATCCTAACCAGCTTTTTTTTTTTTTTTCCATTCAGAGATGTTATCAACACCTTGCCCATAACATCGTCCTCAGTGTCTTCTCCACAACTTGAATGGATGTGTGAAGGCTGGAGGCCGGGAGAAGGGGAAGGGAGACGGGTGGATGGAAGGCAGGAAGGACGGGAGGATGAATAGGCATCCATTCATCAGTTAGTTCCCTACAGATAAACATTTTGTTCCCATCTAACTGGTATACTTTTCAAACTCAAATAAGTGGTTTCTCATTGATGACATACTAAAGAATTTGCAGCCAGGGGTATGTTCTTTCTCGTTTGCTTCACATTCACCTAAGTAATACCATGCACCTGTAACAGACCATTGAAGAAAACACCCTTCTCTCTCCATCACCCGGTTGTCAGCAGTAGTCTGCTGGTAAGATCACCATGGTCCCCAAGAGTGACCTTATCTGGGATCCAGGGGGATGTCTGGGGAAAAAGGGTGAGGATCACAAGGCCCTTTGACTTCTCTGCCCGGTCTTGGTTACACAGGATACAAATGGCCCTGGATCCAAGATGCACAAGATCTCAGATCTGCATTAACTGCTCCCCCAAGTTTCATAAATTCCACTTCTGAACCACCTTCTAAGGTGGACTGCCCCTACCATCCACCATCCAGCAGCCAGGAGAATAGCAAGGTCTGCCCCAACCCAGGTCCCTGGAACTAAGCAGTAGTGGAGATGGAGGAAAGCAAAAAAGATCTGAAAGTCCCTCCTGCTTCCTCCAGACATGGTCTTTGAGAAGAATGACAATGGAAGCCTCTCTAGGGTCAACTCTGTGCCTGACAGTGTGGTCCTCAGGGCCCTACTGGTGATCACTACTGCAGGGTGGGCAGAAACAGTAAGTAACAGCCTCTCTCAGGATGAAATCAGCCACCTAGTCCTCTCCCTTGGGGAAGCCCAAGCCATTTGCAGGTCCTTGGCTCATCCTGTGAGGTCAATCAAGATGCAGCTTCACTTTGCAGCTGGATAAACCAAAGCTTAGGGAGAGTCTATGCTCTTTGTCACACAGGTAGTCCAATGCATCATTAGGTGAAATTTGGGTTTTCTGGGGTCCCAAGAGGATATTGTTTCTTCCCACATCTCTCACCCACTCCCCCTACTCAATGCATTAAGGTCCTGGGAGGAACCACTACACTGGAACCTCACTGAGCCCCAACTCTCCACCAGCCCCAACTCTCCACCAGTACTTCCATAGCACAGACATCTTCTGCTCACTGAAGTGGAGAAATCTAATGGGGTTGGGCTGATTGGGGACACCGGAGGGGCTGACAGTTTCGGGCTTCACCTAGAAGGGTGACAGAAGGGACATGAAGGAGGCATGATTGGAGGCCCGGGTGCTACAGTGCCCAGACATGGAAATGCACTGGCCCTTGCAGTAACTACCTGGTAGCAAGGCCCACGGCCTGAGGTGACCCAGCCCCAGACCAGCTGACTTCCTTGAATTCCATGCAGAGCTGGGTGCTTCTGACAGGGAACATTCCTCTTGGAGTTACATTCTAAACTCTGTCGCCACCTCGGGGGGCCACAGTGACATCGCAGATGGCTCCTGTGGGGCTGCTGCTCTACTTCTGAGGGCAGCTGCAAAGCCTTGGAGGGCCGCAGAGCTCAGGGCTTCACACTCAGTCCTGCCTCATCGGTCCCCTGCCCACCCCTACCCACCCCTGCAGGTACTTGGCCCTCTACCCACCACCTCTGGTTCTCCCCAGGGGCAGAGCTACAGCTAGGACTTCACCTGTGACTCGGTATTTTCACTGCTGCTCAGGTACTAGCTCTCCTCTTCCCTGCTGTGTGGTTGTGAATGATAACACTCAAGTGCCAGAAACTGGCCTTGTGACTCACCTACATGTCAGGATCCAAATGGGAAGGACCTCGGCAGGTCACCTTTGACTCCAGCTGAGTGGCCTTTTTCTGCCTTGGTCTCCTGCTCAGTCAACAGCAATAATATAAACCTCATCGACCATATTAGAACAGTAAAGTCCTATGACTTGGCATAGATGAGCTTCAATAATTTATTCAACCCTCAAAGAGAGATGCCTAATTGGCCCCAATATATACAAAAAGAAATGAAGGTTTTCAAGGGTAAGTAGATTATCCAAGGAGGTAAATGGCAAAAGCAGGATTTAAACCCAGGCTGGTGGCTTCAGAGTACAAGTTTTGTTTTGTTTTGTTTTTTAAGATTTTATTTCTACAAGAACTGGGGTACAGGCCAGAGGTGGGAGGAGGCCATGGGAAGTGAGAGGATTCACCAGAGACAGAGTGGGGAGCAGAAAAGGCAGATATCCTGAAGTACCCTGCTGAGGGGAACAGCGGCTGAGTCAGGAGAGGTCTGCTGTGCCATGTGGGTCACCTCCCTGGCCAGGGATTGAACTTGTGCTGCAATGGTTGGGGAGAGCTTCATAGTGCTGTGCTTTCTACCTGTTGCACCATCAGGGATCCTCAGAGTACATGTTCTTAACATGACGCAGTATGGCTTCCAAATGACCTCTCTGTGCTTCGGTTGCCTCACTTGGAACATGCAGACAGCACTGCTTCTTGGCAGAGAGTTCATGCAGGTATGATCAAAGGGGAGGTATGGAGAACCAGCAGCACACTGCCTGGAAATAGCGTGATTGTTCATAGACTTCCTTGTGGTACATTCAAGGCTGAGGCCATTATGAAAAAGGAAATGCTCAATAGTTGGTGGCCAAGATTCAGATACAGTTTCTTGAACCCAGTTACAAAGGGAAGTGCTTTGCCTTCTCCCTCTTCAAAGCAGCAGAAAGTTAGAACAAAGAATTTAACAATTCCTGATTATGCCAAAGCTATTGAGATGCATTGCCAGATTTTTTTTTTTTTTGTCTTCAATTCAGACACTACCCAAAACAGGATTCCCAAGTAAAGCTGGTTCAAGTATTTTTCAAATCTGAAATCCCCAATAGGTAAGGAGAAAAAGCAGAACAAATGTCTTCAAATCTGAAATCTACACTATACATGCGGAAGATGCAAAACAAGTTTTGGAACAAGGGTTCCCCAGCTTGGTTGAAACTGAGCTCCAATTACCTCCCCGGCAGCATAGGCAGGTCTCTCTCCGCAGTGCTCAATGTGAGTTAAGATAAACAAGCACATCTGTAGACAGGCCAACAGGGAACTAGACCTACTGGCGCAAACAGAACTGAAAATCAACCACTGAAGAGCAAAGGACACCCAACACCTCAAAAAGGAAGTGCCAAAGTGCCAAAATGCAGTCCTAAAGCACAAGGAAATGTGTTGACTAGCGGAAGTGAAAGGAGAGCTTAAATAGGAAGTGAAAGGAGAGCTTAAATATAATTAACATGCTCGACAGGAGAGATTGATGCAGCCATGACAAAGGAACGCAAAAATAGGGAAGAACGGCCAATGATAAACCTTAAAGAGCAAGCAATAAATTGCGAAGTTTTAAGAAAAGCAGGACAGAGAATAAAGACTCAACACTTAAAAAGCAATTTAGTGAGCTGAGGATTTGATGAAGGAAAGTCGACTGAAAGGAGGTATCACTCTGCACTCTAAACTCGTCTCTAAAAACTACATCAGATTAAGCTTAAATATTCTTCCCAAGGCAGCATTGCCCAGTTTTACAAGCACCCTAATAACTATTTATATTTCCATGTTTATGAATTTTAGAATATGAAAATGTGGGGGATTTCCTGGTTCGTTTTGCAAGAAAAAGTTTCACACAGAAATAACATGCACATGTGCATATAGGAACATCAAAAAGTAAGAGAACAAACTAACTGTGAGTAATTTCCCTTGTGAATCTAGAGGTTGAAAATCTCATTAGCCAGTAAGCAGTCTATTAGAAGAAAATGCATCATGACTGAATACCTCCAATCCACAGTTGAGAACACCCCAGAAATGACTGAATGAGTTGATTCAACTGAAACTAGATCTACTATACTAATCCAGCTGAGAAATTTAGTAGTTAAAAGGAAGTTATTAACAGCTCAGAAAATGCAATGGAAAACTTAAACATTCATGCTTAATAAGAACAACTTGCAAGCTAGGAATAGGGGAAGGGGCTCTGAACTCATTAACAAGTATCAAGAGTAAATACTCCAGTGCCAGAGAGACAGACAAGCTTTCTGTTTAGACCTGGATTCTTGGTGGGGGCTTTTATCTCCCTTTGTCCCTAATCCCTACACCCACTCTCTGAGAATTCATAATTCTAAGTTCATAGGGGTGTCAGGGTTCAAATATAAATGGCTATGCGAGTCAACAAAATTATTAAGGAAAAATAACAATGCGAAAATTGGTGCCAGGCTACTAATAGCACAAGACATTGGCAAATGCAGGTCTATCTACCCCCAAGGACAAGTTCCTCTGAAGATGACTCCGCCAACATTATAAACACAGAAACAACCCTCTCCGCGGGAGAACCCGAGGACAGCAAAGAACTAGAATACTAAATAGTGGTAGTTCTTTTCTCCCAATTTGGATTTCTTTTATCTTTTTTCTTGTTGAATTGCTCTAACTAGCACTTCCTAGCTAAAATAGTAGCTATGTTGAATAGTAATGGTGAAAGTGGAATCCTTGTATTGTGCCTGATCTTAGAGGAAAGGCTTTCAGTTTTTCACTATTGAATGTTAGTTGTGGTTTTGTCATAAATGGCGTTTTTTTTTATGTTGAGATGTTTCTTCTATCCCCATCCTACAAAACCAATTATAAATCTATGATTAAAACATTGGGAAATCAGAAAAAGTACATAAATGGGCTGATTTAAGAGATTAGAGTCCAGAAACATTTCCACAAATATATGAAAGTTGGATCTAATAATGACAGGAAGGATGAACTGTTTTTTTTAAGTTGCTAGGAAAAATAACAATGTATATGAAATTAGGTTAGCAAGGGGTTCTTAAGGAAAGAAAACATGGAAAGATGATTTGACTTTCAAAGAGGGGAAGGAAAGCACAAGAGATTAGGTGACAGTTCACAGGTGTCCTGCTGTGGGATTTTTATGGGATTACACATGAGAGGAGAAATCAAACAGTGACAAAAATGAACAACAATGTAAAAAGATATACATATATAAATATATATTTTAAAAAACAAATAAAATGCAAATTAAAAAAGACAATTTGACATTAAATTATAAAGTTCTGTGTGGCATCATAAAGTAGATATATAGGAATGTTTTAATTCTCCATATTTTCACATAAAAGTAAAAAGATCCCAACCAAAATAAAAAATCTATAAATAGTGGAATAAGTCTAATATGAAATTTGCAAGACCTTTATGAAGTTATTAAAATTTTATCTGAGAATATAAAGTACTTTAACAAAATGAAGCCTATTATGATACTAGTGGGGAAAATGAATTATAAAGTCTATTACTCTTAATGTATATACTAATGCTATTCCAATCAAAAGAGCTATACATATTTAGTGGAACTTAATAAATAGATTCTAAGAGTCACCTGGAATAGACCGTGCACAAGAATAATAAAGAAGGGAATGAATGAAGAAGTAAAAAAGGAAGAACTTACCTACAGCAAATCAAAGTGAAATGACAGTGAGAAAAAGAGCATGGTTAGTTGAACAGGCTTTTAGATCCATTATCCATACACAGACACCTTAGTATATGATATGGCATTTCAAATGGTGGAGAAAGGAATAAGAGTATTCAGCATTCTGGGGACACTTGCCTTTTTGTTTTGGGAGGGACCCTAAAATATAAATAATGGTAAAACTAGACAAATAATGACATGAACAAGCAACATTACAGTAGTATATCTACTAATGGCCAAAGAATATGTTAGGTTTTATAAATAATCAGGGCAATTCAAGTTAAAATATTTTCAACCACATGGTTAAAAACAAAACACCCCCAAGGTTGATACTACCTACTGCTGGCAAGGATGTAGAGAAATGGATCCTTTTATGGAGTGTGAATTGAAGGGAACAATTTCACTACATCCATTTAAATTAAAAATCTACATAACCTTTAATGCAGCAATTCCATAAAGACAGAACTGTAATTACAGGAATGAAGATGTCTTACATATAATGTTAGATGAAAGTTAGTTACAGGGTAATAGAGATAAAATAATCCCATTTATGTAAACCTCATATATATATAATATAAACCAAAACTAGCTTCTGTCATGTCTCCAAAAGACAGTGATCTAAATAAAGCAGGAATTTATTTCACTCTTAAATAACAAGACAGCAGTTCAATACCCTCAGGTTAACTTCTCTACCCTGTTGATCCCATGTCACTGCTTAAACCCCACTGACATTCCAGTAAACAAGAAAGGGAAATGACAAGGCTTCATAGAGTATACACCCAATTCCTTCTTTAAGGGTCCAACTCAGAAGTTCTACTCACATCCCACTGCTCAGTCATGGGGCCACGAGGGGCTGTAAAGAGAGGCTGGGAGGTAGTTACATGTCGAGATGGGACTCAGAGATCTCATCAGTAACAAAGGGGAAAGTGGATATTAGAGCAGCATACTCTAGTGCATATGTATGTCAATTTGTAGAAAACAATCTGGGAAATATCTGGAACAGGGCTAAGAGTAGTGGGCAGTCAAAGTATTGCCTGAGGTTGTGTTAATGGTCATAGTATATCCATGTTTTAACTAAGGAATTAAAGTTCACAAAATTCTAAAATCCTTTATTTGCAGTTGATACTGATATGTTAAATACATTAAGTCTATCTACATTGTACAAAATTTTTTAAGTAAGAAAAATTAGATTTTATCTAAAGGAATAAGTTACTCTCTACACTGTTAAAACCACTCCACTTAGAGTACCTTCCTCTAAGTCTCTCCACCTGGGCGGCATGACAGCCTTCACAGGTGTCCACACTGTCACTCATTCCAAGGTCACAGCATGCCAGAAGCAGGGCGGAGACAAGAACTAGGGTGAGGCCCACTGCTTTCACTGCATCACAACTTTCCATAGCATTTTCTACATGCTGAGAAGGCTACCACCTCTCCAGCTCGGTATAAGTGAGACTCAGACCACATAGACCAGATACCCAGACACATCACACCTGTGAACTGCATTAGCATTTCAATCTGAGAACAAGGTGGGCAATTTTCTTATTAGCTAATGATTACAAAAATACAAAAAATATAAGAACTTCTCAGAAACACAACAGTCATGAAGTTTGACTCCCTTCTTAGCCAAGTACTCAAGTTTAGGATCTTCTGACCTGTTTAGAAATTCCTATGATTTCTTGATAATGATGGCAGATTGAAGTAAAATAATATAATCTTTCTCTTCAAATACATAATGAATCACACACAAAAAAAACCCAGAAAAGTGAATAAGCCCTCAGAGCCCCAAAATGAAGCATAAAATCCTTGCGGGAATCATGATTCTGGCTACATGTGCCTCAGTAGAGAGATTCTTGGTCAAAGCTATTTGACAAAATCTCAGGATAGAGAGCAAAACCCAAATCCTCCAAGCATCACTGTGAGCTGCTCAGCAGAGGGGCTCCCCTGCCCACTCCTCTCTGCATCACAGGGAAGAGCATACAGATCTGGACACAGCGGCTCAACTGCAGGAAAAGCAAGGTATAGAGAAATGGCATGGGAGGAAGCAGGCGAAAAACAGAAAAATGAACGTGAAAAAAAGCAAGTCGGAGAAAACATGTGCAAGAAACAAGAAACAGACTGTCCTGTGACAGTAACAGAAGAAATAAAAGGAATACAATGCATTTGAAAAAAAAAAAAAAACAAGCTTCCGTGCCTAGAATGATAAAATAACCAAAAAATGGGGGGAAAAAGGCTAAGAAGACAGAGGACCAGGACATGAGAGAACTAGAAATGACCAACAGCCAGAAACAGAGGCAGCTGAAAACCAAGCCTCTGAAAATGGAGAGTCACATCGAAAGAAAGAGAAACAACAGGGCAGAAACCTAAAGAGAACAGTGAGGCCGATATAATGCAGTCAGCTTCACTGGCAAAGACAACTCAGAGAACCAAACAAAGCCAGCAGGAAGCATGCGCCCGCCTGGCAGTTACCCCGTGGTAACGACGGCGGCTGTGGTCTGCATTCAGGCTTGTGTGTTTGTGTGTGTGTGTGTGTGTGTGTGTGCACTGGTTGTGTTACGTGTACTTAATGTTGGTTCTGTTTGAATTTTTTTTTTTTTAAGATAACACATTTCATTTTCCTAAAACAAAGAGTCACTGTTAGACACCCTTGGCTTAGCCTAAAGCCAGTGTAAACTGAGTCCCTATAGCTTTCTGCAAATGCTTATCTTACCAAGCTATTTCATATTTTACTAACAGAAATACCTGGCAATTTAACAGTACCTTAAAGGAAGATCAATTACAAGCAATTATAAGAATCAAAAGGTAGCAAACTGATATTTGTTGGGGGTGGTAAATGATAAATTTAAAGACTTAAAAGCTATGCACCAAAAGTAATGCTATTATCAGAGTCTAAGGAAGTTACTGAACAGGTCTGGCTAAATATAAAAATCATTTTTAGCACCAGTAAAAAGAATTTTTGAGATTTCTGTTGTATAAACTGCTAAACAACCGGTAATGTGCTCCCTGACAGTATCTTTTGGGTATGTAAAGAATTAACCTTTCGGTCCCTGATTTGATAACATAATTCAAAGTACCAAAAAAAGGAAAGAAAACAAACCTAAGTATGTCCTTCTTTAGTCATTTGTAATAAAAAAATTTTAACTTTCAAAGAAGAATTTCTTCTTCCTTAAAGTTCTAATGATGAGGTAGATATTCCAAGTAAACACCCAGTGCAGCCAACTTCTGTTGGTAAACATATAATCACTAGTCAGAGTATTAATAATCAGAACTTGCTACTAGAAAAGTCCATTTAAAGTTCACATTGATCAGCAGTATTCCGGCTTCAGTTTCCAAATTCCTTCACCACTAGAAGTTCTATGAAAAGTACACAGATTTCTCAAGAGTTCTCGAAAGACACAAGACTGTGATGCTGATAACTTGGATTCAAATTCCCGCAGAATCTCCTGTGTGCTGGCCTGGCCATCAACCTGGGCCTGAAAAGCAATGAAGTTCCTCATTTCCACCAGAAGGTCATCATGTTCCGTGGTAGCTGTAGAGGGCGGCGGGACCAAAGCCTCTGGAAGGTGCACATTTTCACTTTCCAACCTTTCTGGCAAAATCAGGTGGTTTCTAGCTCTCATTTTAGCCAACAGGGAGGATGAAGTGAGGGCTCCAGATGAAGACTCTGAATTCTCTCCTTTTCCACTAAAATGCTCAGGAGCATTGTCTTTCCCGTCTTTTTTCATGACACCATCCTGGAGAAAGAAGACCAATGCAATTTAACTTCTGTTTATGATCTCTTACTCCTCCTAAGGCCCAGCGGGGGTCATAGGAACCCAGGTGTGCCCAGGGTGGTGAGCAGGTGGGGGAGGAAGCTCTGGTTAGTGCGAAGGGAAAGGAGGAAAGTTAAGCTTCTAAATGCACCTGCCACTACAGAGCATTTCAAGAGAAAGAAGAAAGAGAAAGAAGGAAAAGGAAACCTACTGTTCACCTCCTCACCCCTGAGTGGCAAGAGTGGAAGAGGGCAGAGGGATGGGGGAGAAGCTTCCAGACAAGCCTAAGAAGAGCGTCCTTTCTAAGTAACACTGCATATCTAGAAATGCCTATCTCTTTTCTGAGTGGATTCTAAGAGGATTCCAGGCACATATAGAGCCCATTGAGACCTAAACCAATGGTTTTCAGATAGTAAACATTCAAGAGATTGTTCTAATTAGAGTGAGGGAGAAGTTTTTTGTTGTTTTTTTTTTAAGATTAAAAAAAGAAGAAGAAGAGCGTCTTTAAGGAGACATAAAACTACTTTAAGGTTCTATGGGCTTTTCCAGTTCTCCCTTCCAAATTTACCCTAATTGAGGCATGGTGGGATAGGGAACAGTATCATGTCATGGCGATTCTACTATCTTATGCTTTCCCATTTACTTTAGTTACTTTAAAACGATAATACAAATCTACTTTGAAAGGCTCTTAACCCCTAATGCTAAAAGAACATAAACGTGTTGATCTTAATCTTAAGTAAGTCTGAACCTGGGGGGGTTTCAAGTTCATCATTAGCATAATGCTTAAACGGAGAGGACCAAAGAGCGCACTGAATGGTAGTCTGGCCTAGCAGTGATGCTCAGTGATGCACTCACAGTACTCCAGGAGGTATAGAACAGGAGAGATCCCACAATGCTTGGGGTTAGTAAATCACAAACAACATTCCAGGTGGCTTTCTACACCTTTATTCTAGAGAATAGACCCGGGGTGTCACTGCCAGAGGGGGCAGAAATTCACATGTCACCTAGCTTTTTGCTAACTTTTAGAGGAAGAAACAGATTCCATTGCCTACGTTGGGTTAGTTACTTTGTGTTTTAGCCAAACTTTCCTAGTTTTAAACGAAATGAAAGCGCTTCATAAATCTGAGCATGTAACACAAATACTGGGTGTAACTAGGCATCCAGTTCTTCACATCTGGAACTGGGCAAATTTTTCACAGCAATCAAGCAAACAAGTGTGGCATGTGAAAAGCTGGCAGTCGTACTACCTGGTACTTCTTTGGAGATGCTGAAGAAGGCTGCTGCGCAGAGAAGCTGGAATTGGAATTCCTTTTCTGACCAAACCTTCTCCTAAATAAGAAGGATCATATTAGATGAAATATTTGTTGTATGACTGAGAGCTGACTGATCTGCATGGTTATGCTTTCATAGCCACAACACTTCTGTTCTACCCCCTTTGTCTCCTGGGAAGCAATGCTGCACCCCCCAAAAAAACCTCTTAATATCTTTGTTCAACAAATGATGGAAACTACCTTCATATCCTAGCTAGGAAATGATTCTGAAAGAACATACTGAATGACATTGTAAGCATTTATAGTTGAAAACCCTTTGATTGTCTTATTAATGATTAATCATTATTCTGTATCTACTATTATTCTTAAGGTCCTTATCTTTCAGACCAAACAAATCATGTCCCCTCCCCTAAAAATTCAGCTTTGGGAAGCTGATTTGGAGTAACAACGAAGAAGGGAAGGTTACAAAATTATCCCCCTACATCTCACAACTGTGGCACGCCTGACTGACACTCCCAAGAGATTTTCTGCCACTGCACATATATTTGTCCACCTGTCCTGACATAATTTCCAGCCCAGATGGTTTGGCATCCTCACAAATCCTGCAGGGCAATGATCTCTTACTTGACTCCTGCTGGTGTGCCCGAAGTCCCTCTGTGGCCAGTCCAGGTGGGAACACCAGAGCCAGCCCCCAGACATCTCTGCCTGGAGAGCCTCAGTGCCTTCAGCGCATCCTGGGCCACTCGGTTGGCCTCTGCCTCCACCAGGGCGTAATCGGGAGTGGCCCCATCCATGATTGCGTCGTGTTTCATGACACTGTGCACGCCGACTGCAGAGAGCAAAGGAAACAGATGTGACGTTTCCGTCTGTGCACACCATGTTCTGTGTTCTAAATCAGTGTAGCTGTCTTCTACATCGGGAACTCTTTTAGCTGCTCTTTACCAAGTTGCTACTGTGACCCAAGAACTTTCGAATGCAGCTCCTATTCACCTTCTTTACTAGTCTAAGAGGCAGAGTCTATTAACTCTCCCTGTTTTATAAAGATTAAAGCATAGTGCTTTAATTACCACAACATTAACATCATATCTTCCCTACTATGTAATAATTTTAAAACCTTTTATCGATACTCTTTAAAATATAAAAATATAAATGAAAAATGTAATGCTATAAGCCAGAGATAACAGAATTTCTTAGAAGTAATAATTATAAAAACATTATATATAAGAATTTAATACAGTGGAAAATTTAGTCTTAAAAGTTTACACCAATAAAAATGAAAGAATAAAAATGAATTAAATTCCCAAGTCAAAACATTTTACAAGAATGACACCGAAAAAGCAGCTGAAAATTTGACGGTGGAAGAGGTGTGGGAACATACACCCGAGGGGTGAACCTATTCCCCTAGATCACATACCATGGTGTAAACCAACGTGACAACAATTAAAAAATAGGAAGCAGCAGCCAAAAAAAAACACACCTAAATATCACAGCAAATACAGACAAGAAGGAAGAAAGTAGTAATGCTAAAAAGAATATGAATAAGACAGAACAACCTCAGGTCAATTAATAAATAAAAATTCTGATTTATTGAAAAAAATTACCAAACTACTAGCTTACTCAATGAAAAGGGAGGGGAGATACATACAATCAAAAATGAAAAGAGGGAAATTATTGTGAAACAAGCAAATTCAGAAAACTATTACAAGAACAGTGTTCTATACCTCCATGTGTATGTTTGAAAACTAGACAAACTGATGATTTCTTAGGAAAACAGACCAACAGTTGGAGAAAAAGGTGAAGTTCTCAATGAACTGACTACCTTACAAAAAGCATCGGGCTGAAACGGCTGCATTCTGAAACGCCATTCACAAATCTGGCTTCTTGAGCAAAGAACCACAAATAGCAGCTTTGGCAACTCAAAGCCACCATGCTGCCAGTGCCGGGGTCTGAACCAGGGGGCACTGCCAAGATGACTACCCCGGGCAGGACTAACCCAGCCTGTGGTCACACCACCGCGGATCCTGCTTCTGACTCTTCCCCCGTGATGTATTAGCAATCACTCCCCTACCTCTGGAGTTACTCCTTGGAGTCACGCCTCTGCCCCTCTCCCCCACGATACGCTACTTTAATTTCCCATGGTTGGAAAATAAAGTGGATACAGCACATAACATTCTCTGAATGTTCAAGTCGTGCAAATGTTCAGGTCGTGCAAATGCATTTAAAACATCACACCTTCCTGTGTGTGGCTGTGAGTCAAGTGCTATCATTCTCCAAAGTTATCAATTCTTCTAGGTCTTCAGAAAAGAGATGACTGTGAGTTTCAAAATGTCAATACATTTCAAATCTGAATTTCAGAAGAAATAAATACTTCCAATTCAGAGCCCCTTCTGCACTGGCTGCTCTTGCTAGAAGCCACCCCTATGGGTTGTGTTCCTAGCACACCTGTGACAAATTCAGTGAAAGGGTTACCTGATTTTTTGAAAAGCTTTTCCAAAACATAATCATCATTGCTGCGTTCCTTGGTGTCTTTCTCATTTTCGTGGTCTTGCTTCTGGTATTGCCTTTTCTTCACTAAATGTGGAATCCGAGTCCCTTCAAACTTGGCATCTCTGCGATGCTTCTTAGGCTTTTGCTTTGGCCTGATGTGTTTCTTCAGGGTCTCTTCTTCTGCTACACTATGTTTTGTTTTTGACTTGTGCTTATAAAAATTATTTTCCACTTGTTCATTCCCCCAAAAAGGTCCTGCTTGAATCTTGAAGCTTTCTGCTTGATCAGAAAGACCTTGCTTCTCATCAGTGCTCTCTTCCCCAGTGGTCCTGCTGATTCCTGGAGAATCTGAACACCCCCCACTTCCACTTATCACTGATGCCTCCTCTAGTCCCAACACCGCCTTTGTCTCTTCTTCCAGCCCATCACTGCTAGTCAGACCGCTAAGTGTCTGAGGCGCGTCTTTCAAAAGATCACCCTGATTAGAAGTTACTGCCTTTGCTTCAGCTCTGGTAACGGCAGGTCTCTCCTCAGATGGTGTGGCATCACTGGCAGGTGCACTAGGATCAGAAAGCTTTTGGCACACTGAGACATTATGGTCTGTTCCCACGGCTGGCTGAAGTTTTCTTTTTAACTGGCGTTTGGGTGTCTGAACATCTGAGCCAGTTCCTGTAAAGGGTCAAACACACTAATGACACATCGCGTACTTCTTACACACGTTTTGCCTTCGGGTCAACTATTTTATGTAATACCTGCAAAAATAGCACTTGTTTCAGTGCTCTGGGATGCATCAGGACTTGTCAGAGTAAACAGTTCGTAAAGATCATTGGACTTGAAAAATCGTCTTTGCTTTGGATCTTTTAGTACTCTGTTTGTCAAAAACTGTTTGAAGATTTGTCTAAAAAGGATAAAAAAAAGCAGTATGAAACAATGTTTAGGTCTATCTCAAAATTCTAATCAAAAAATAATATAAAAGAGATGACAACTGTATGAATAGCAAAATAATCCCAACACTTTCTGCCTTGGAAAATTACAAATCAAAAATTGTGCATAGAACATCAGGTGGTCACCCATTTTCACAGAAATTAAATTAGAAATGAATGGCAGCTCTCCTGTAACAACACGAGCGCCTGTTTCTCCTTCTCCTAACAAACCTGTCCTTTTAAAATGCAAAAAAATAGAAATAATGCTGCATCACATATTTGCACTTGGAGCATCCTGCCCAGCTTGCACCTGCTGACCCACAAATGTCGAAGCTGAAACTCCACACCATCGCCTCTTGTCCTTCTCCACAAGGCAGCCCCGTCCTGCTCACTCATTTGTTGTTCAAGCTAAGGTGTGTATCTCTAAGAGGATGCTCTTCCTCATAAGATTCGACTCATGTCCCACATTCTGTCAATAAGGCCCGTGAGGAACATGTGCCATTCCAGTGGCCCGATACCCGCGGAAAGCAGGGAATCTCCCTTTGGGAGCTGGGGTAGGGCTCAAGAATAAAATCTTGCCAAGACGTTGTCAGGAGCAAATAGCAGTAACACCACTCTACTGTTGAAGTTACTCTTGTTTAAAAGCTCCTAGTTGTTACCGAGACAGATGGAGGAAGAAACAGGTATCCTGGTGAAATTTACTGTGAGGAGCATCTGAGCTAAAAACGAGAGGGACTCTCCCCTCTACCTCTCCTCACACCGGTGTGGCATGTGTAAATCCTAGGATGTGAGCCCTTCAACTCTGTCACTTTAAAAAATACATTCTGTGTACAAAATGATGTAAAAATAAACATATTATAAAAAAAAAAAAAGAAAAAATACATTCTGAAAGAAGCTGGCATCCTGTAATAGGTAGGAACATCTCTCTAAGTACAATTAATAGGAGGTTTATACACAAGCAATGCTTTAAGTTTAGTAAGGTAGAAACATGATCAGGTCAACGACATTGTTTTAAAACATACAATACACTATTTAAGCTTACTTTAATGAGAAAGGAAAAACAGAACAAATTTCAGAAAGCCACATACCCCCTCAAGTAATACTACTGTTGCTCTAATGTGGAAAGACTTTTCAAGGCAATACTATACAGAAATCCCTGCTTGAAATCCTGGCAGCAAATGCCTACACCCTGCACACACCACACCCAGGCCGCAGATGCCCTCAAGCAGCAGCGGCCTAATGTACTGACCGGTGGTAAATCTTCTCCTCAATGGTGCCTGCAGTCAGAAGCCTGTACACCGTCACCTGCTTCTTCTGGCCTATCCTCCATGCTCGCTCCCGGGCCTAGGGCAGAGAGAGGCATCTCAACAAGGGCCTTTTCCAACAAGCTCTAACTAAAAGAAAGAAAGACTGCTGGTTGCTTCCTTCCACTCTCAAAGTTAGCATTTTGGTTAATGAGCCTAACGATTCCTAAGGCCACTTAAGGAGGGTAAACAGTCAGAAGACAAAAACAGACCCAGACTATCTAAAAAACGAGTGTGTGACTTCACAAACTCTTTTTACTTCAGATCTAGTGGCCAGGCAGCTGTGGATAAACTGTTCCTGTCTGGGTGACTCTGGAAGGTGTCCACGCTGAAGTCTAGATGAGATGAGAACTAGATGCCAAAGCAGTCACAAACTCAGAAAGACACCCCAAACATCAGCCTCTAAACCCTATCACCAACACACTTCTTTTGAAAAACAAACAGACCTGCGTATCTGTGCTTGGGTTCCAGTCAGGGTCGTAGATGATGACTCTGTTGGCCCCTGTCAGGTTGACTCCTATGCCACCCACCCGAGTGGTGAGAAGAAACACAAAGATGGACGTGTCCTGGAGGCGAGACAGACACACTGAGTGTGCACACTTAGACTTGGGACAGCTCTCAGCCCTGCTGCTATAAATTCTACATGAGGAAACCTGAAGCCAATATGAGAAATGGGCTATGTCTGGAGACTTTGGTCATTTCACAGCTATCTCAGTGCTTGCTTTTAAAATCAATTATGTCAACGATCCTTAATGTTGAGTCTTCAAAGAAGGAATGAACACTCTTTGCTTAAACACATACACCCACACCCCTAAAATGCAGAGATTACAATCAAAAAGCTCTCCACACCCCCAACCCGTGAGCACTGCTCCCTCTTCTCCGCACACACTGCCGCCTACTTTACTGTCACATTTACTTGTTACCTCGTTGTATCTTGTAATCAGTGGTTGTCTTGAGGCTATAGTCGTGGTGCCATCCATCTTGAGATAAGAATACTTTTGGGCTCTAAGGAACACTTCAAGTATGTCCAACATCTGTTTGAGAGAGGGGATGATAAAAGCTTTAAAAGCAAATATACACGGCAACAAGTGCTTCTGCATTTGTATAAACAGTCACACTTTCTTCAACAGGCTTAGAGTAAAAGGTTTTCTTACTCTGAGGTAGATAAACCTAATTATTCCAAGATTATTTTTGGTAACGCCTTGCCATTCTCACACATTCTAAGGATAGCTGGGATGTCAACTGAGTTCGTGTCCAAACTTGCCCATGTATCAAATTCACTGAGCCTCTTTTGAAAAGTCAACTGCTTAGAGAAAGATCCAAATTCCCAAAGAGATTTGCAGGTCACCTCCTCAGTATCAACAGTGTTTGGAGTCATTATTATTTTAGATTATTTTCTGTCTTTTAAATTAATGTCTATAAATCCTAAAGAACCAAATTGTTTCTTGTATGAGGTTGATGTATTCACCTGTCTCGACTGAGAAAACAGCAATACTCGTTGACCCTGCTTGTGCCAGATTTTCAACAAGGACTCAACAACGATCATTTTCCCAGAACGTTTCCAGTATCCAAACTGATCCTCCTCTAGTTCACCATCTGGAATGCCTTTGATATTCTTCGGGCCTCCAGAAAAGAGGTCAGGATGGTTGCAGATTTTTCTTAGGGCCACAAGTCCAGAGAAAATCTATGGTATAAAGGAATCACGTGCACTCAGGTTACAACCATGTAAAACAATACTCATTCGGGAAGGACGGAAAGGAGGCGGATACACAACACAGATTACAAAGCAGCACTTCACCAGCTTCTTGGCTTCCTCCCTGATCACGTCATAGAAGAAATCAACCTTCACTCATCTTTTTTCTGAGACGGCAAATTCTCTAGCATTATATATCTGATATAAGAAACTAACTTACCCATTCATCTAAATTTGGAGAAATCAGATGTGTGATTCAACAGATACATTTAATTAAATATTTCACTTCTAAGCACTATAGCTTTAGCTTGACATGAGTCAGAAGTTGGAGTTACATTAGTATCACCCCCACTCCGTGAGCACCCCCACCCCGTGAGGGATGGAAATTATAGCACAGGAAATATAAAGCACGCTCACACAGCAGGCCACAGGAGACCCAGGGTGGGCTCCTGTCTTCCCTGCCTCAGCAGGACGGCACCTTTCTTAGCTTTCAGAGCGTGCTCAATCGAGCTCACTAGTAAAAAGCTCAGGCAGAAAAAGATAAATCATAAATCAAGTTAATAAGCAGAGTATGGTGGTTTCAACTAGTAAATGAGTTAAACAAACAGTAAGAGACCTGAATAAATCAAGAATATTGTCAAGCTCCCCAGGGACACCTATGTCTCCTTTTCTTTCTCTAGGCCCATGCTGTCCTGCCGCGTAGTGACCAGCCACATGGGACTACTGGGTGCAGGAAGCCTGTGATGCTTTCCTGGTCCAAACTGAGATGCGCTGCCAGAGTAAACGCCGATTGTAAGACTTGCCACAGAAAACGAGTAAAGTGTCTCAATAACTTAAAATTTTTAATAACATATTAAATTTGAATTGTTTACATGAAGTTTTAAAGGTTTACATAAAGGCTGGTTATAAACCTGCTACCTATGCTTATTTACCCATGTATATTACTGATTATGGCCAATAATTAGAGAGTTTCTACTTACAGAAGCGCTTATAGTAGTAACAACTCTCCCTCCTTGCACCTGTAGCCCTGGCAGTCTGCGGTGCTTCCCTACATTCTGCACCAGATGAGCAGCCCCTGGGAACTCAACATCGCAGACCCTGGTATCTAACGTGACATTCTCCCACCGGACGATGTTGTGTGGTAGAGCTGCTGACAAAGGGGCGTGCTGAAATTTAACCATGTCCTCTTGCTTCCGGAAGGTCTTCACATTCAGGTAAGGTTCATTGCAAAAGCTTTCAAGAGGATAATGGCAAACCCATGACTACTACACATTTCCTTTCTTCCCTCACTTCCCTTGCTGCACGACACATTTCTCGAGCTTCTATTAGTTAGCTGACCTGCATGTCTCCATTGAGAATTCCATAAACTTCTTTGGAATCAATGAAATTTTGGTAGACTTTATGTTGCTCATCTGTGAGACGGCAAAACAAGACCTACGGGGGGAGAGAAAAAGAGAAACTATCATCTAAATATAAAATTTACAGACTAAACAAATTAAAATGTCAACATAGCCTCCCTATAGAAAAAAGCACAATGTATGCAGCTAGTACTGTGGGCCTCTTATTTAAAATAACGCCAGATCCCAGGGATGCACGGAGCACAGCCGACTCCTCTCAGCAGCTCCCTCCACCCTGTCACCCATCCACTTCTTGGGCCCCAACCCATGGTCGCCACAGGCCCTGAAGATAGGCTTCTGCTCCCAGAAAACCTCAGGGCCAGCTGCACAGACCTTCTTCCGTCCTAGCCTCCATGCCCCTTGCCCTATTTCAGCCAAGCTTGCAAGGCAACTAAGCCTCACCCGGTATGTCTCCTTTCTGGAACAGTTCTAAATGCAGGTCACCAGTTTACCAAACACATCAGCAACTCCAACTGTCCCAGCCCAAGGCACCAATTACTCCAGGCTGCCATGCTCCCTGATTTTCTCTCAACCCTCCTCTTTCGCCAAAGTCATTACTGCCACCTCATGGTGACTGATGCCTGAGCTAGTCATACTCCCAGATTATTTCCTTCATTCGGCCCTGTGCCTCCCACTGCACCTGCCCTGTAAACTTCCATATATAGATGAATGCAGTCACTTGCTTGTGCTCCTTATGCTGCTGGAGAATGGAACCATCTGGGCGGGACACCACCGCTGCCCGGCCTCATCTCCAGGGATCTGCACTCCCTGTTCAGCCCTGCAAACTCAGAAAAGCTCAATCACCCAACACTCCTCACCCTCAAGACTTATGCCTCAACTTCTACTTAAATGCAATTGAATAAAGCAATAAAAAGTAAAAACTGAAGACATCAGGCATGACAGCCTAGCTTCTCTACTTCCTAATACTTATCTATTCCTTCTTGCTCCTCACCATATTTCCCTTATCCTCAGAGGAATAGGCTCCTTTGGTATCTTCACTCGACCTGAAAATTCAGTCTTCAAGGGCCCCTCAGACTGCACAGTGTAAAGGGGCAAACTCCCTGAAAGGATTCTGTACAAACACCAGCTCCACTTCCTCATTTTCGAGTCACTTCTACACTCAGCAGAAACCCAGAGGGCACTTCTGCTGATGCCACTCGAACTCTGGCAGACAAAGCCAGTGATGACTTCGTAGCTGCCAACCCGTGGGGTGCCTACGGCCTCATGACTCCACTTCTCCACGATTCTACTTCCCTACTCCTGCCTCCTCCACTGCTGTCTCCCATACACCTGGTCTGTATCCAGCTGTGAACTGTAGCAGAAATGACTGGGGGCTTGAAGAAATTGAAGAAGTTTACAACGAGTAGTTGTAAGAGCACTGTGTCAAAATGAGAGTGAGCTCAAAGCCTCCAGGCTGGGGGGAAAATCCTGCTGAGGGCTGAGTTCAGGGACAGCTACCGATCACACTCGGGTATACACAGGTGTCCTAGCCTAGCCATCTGCACTGGCAACCTCACCCATCAATCTGGTGAATTCTGCACGCAAAAAGCAGAGAGAGTGGACAGGTACACTGTGCTTTAGGAATGTTTTAGTAACTTCTGGATTTACCTGTTCATTTTTATCAGGCAAAGAAAGGCTCATTTTGACATCTGACTTCATTCTGCGTAGCAGGTATGGATTGATGGTATCCCGCAAGACACACGCACACTTATAGGCAGTTTTAACCTTTAACAAGAGACAAAAGGAAACAATTAACTCTATGTCCATGAAATTCATTTGTTGTTACCTCTCGATTACCAAAAGTAAAAGGAAAAACCAATGGTGGACACCATTAGTTGGAAATGGCTGAACAATGGCTTGGGAAAATTAGTGTCACTTCCACATACGTCAGGAGGTGGTAGCTTTCATAATATCTGTGGAAAAGCTAATCTCATTAACTAAAATGTACAACAAAAGAACTGATAATTTTGTACTTTAGTCCTTTTCTATAATTATTATTACAAGTTAAATGCTAAGTTAGAGATTTATTCAGTTCTCAACCACCCTCTAGGGAAAAAATTGCTTTCAAGCAAATTTCTGTTTATAACCTGGTCTTCACCAAAAGCTACATAAAGGAGCCGTTACTCTGCAAGACAGAAGATCAAAAGCTAACTCTGGGGGAATGTTGCAGCAATGGGAACAACCAGATAATAAGCAGAGATTACTGCCCACTGGAGACTCAGGAGAGAAAGTTCAAGAAAAGCCCTTATGATCCCAGAAATGAAAGGTCACTCTAGCCTAAAATGCAGCATATGGTTCCATAATGGAGCATAGCCACATGAGATGGGTATTAACTGTACAAAGAAAAACAAAGACCCACAGTTCAGGAAACCACTCCCTTTGCAGTTCACTTAAAGGCAAACAAAGAATTCAATAAATTATTGATACTTAAAAAAAAATCTAAAAAGGCTTAACAAGCTAGTAAATTACTATTTAATGGAGCAAGAAAATTTCCAAAGTTCGAATTTTAAAAAGTCAGCTGTAAAATGAATTAACAATGATTATCAATTTAATGATAATTACGAGTTTGACCATAATTAATACAGAAAAATTCATGACAAAAAATTAACATGGTAAAAAAGAAAACATGTTGAAAGACTATAAAAACCTCACTCAAGTATGCAGATATGTATATGCATGTAAGTACATGCGTTTATCTTGTATGTAAAAAAATAGGTTTTACTTGGTTTAGCAGATAACAAAGTTCAACTAATCAGCAACTCTGAATTACAGGCATTCAGACATTGATAGAGAATTACTTTTAAGATGATAATCCGGTACCTTTTATGGTTTGTAATGCAGAGGTGATTAAATTTCTAAATTTAACAGCATTACAGTCCCACCAAGGAAGCAAGCACACTGCTCATTTAAATTCTTCCTACAAATGTATACAGTATGTTAAGGAACCATCATCACCTCTACCCACATTTTTCGACTCCAGAGGAACGAGTGAGCTGGCTGTGATGCTGCAAAACCACGGCTGGGCTGATGAGAGGCCAGCCTCTCCACCCCTCCATTGAGTATCTCTCCCTGTAGCCCACGCTGCTCCTGGCCCAGTTCAGTGAACTGACAAGGGTCAGAGCCCAGAGTGGCTAAAGACAGGTCTGTTTTTCTGAGCCAATTCTCCCCAAAGAAAGAGGTAAGTTCTAGAATGGAATGTGAATGGAACAGCAGGGAAGAGTCAAAAACCCTCTTTTAGCCTTCATATCAACCACATTCCCCTAGCCAACTTTTTGCCAACTTTTTTAGGGAATCCTGGGCTTCGGTAATCAAATCGGCTCTGTATTTGATTCCCATCCACCTCCCACGCCTGCTTCTCTGTGAGTAAAAACAACTAAGGATCCAACTCTATTTCTCTCTATCACTCCCAACTCCCAATATAGTGGAAAATGGGTAACTAACTGAGCATGTCACGCTTCCTTCCTATTTCTGACATGGTAAAGCGGTAACTGCATCCTCACTCTGCCTCTTCCAGAGGGGAACGACCTTAGGGAAGTAACAAATAAGGCGGCCAAAATGCTACAGCCAATAACCTTGTTGTTGAGGAGGTTTAACTACAACAGATGACTCCGCAAGTTTAACACACACATCTGAGAAGCTCTTCACATTTTGGGAGTTAATGCTCTGCTCCCTCACCCTTCCAGGTCCCAGCATAGTCATGTCACCCCCAGCAAGCCTTTCTTGACCTTATAAGCTCTGCAATCAGCTATCGCCCCTGCTCATAAATCTGCAATCATCTGTTTTTTACCACTTTCCCCTGTACACACTTCCCACTGGACTGGGAATACGATTTAAGGGAAGATTCTGGTTGCCTGCTACCTCCCATCACGTTAGTTCCTGCCTGATACAATATGTATGTGCCCAGAGACCATCTTCTTGGGATTCAGTAAGCCCAACAAACATGGACTTAAATGAAAGAGAGCAAATAAAAGCAATACCTCTATGCCAATGACCTTACAGTATAAACAATAAAAAAATAAGTGCAGAAACTCCTGAATAAAGGGCTTCAAGGAGGAAACAGACTATTTATTAAATGGCCTCAAGGTATCTCCCCGGAAATGACTTATTAATTCCAAAGAAGAAGTAGAAACTTCGAAGAGCTCAGACTTCTGGCAAATAATACCTTATGCACATAATCAAGTCCATCACCAATGAAAAGGATAAACCAACAGTGCATGCCTCCAGGTGTGAAGCAGTGAAAGACATGCACTTCTGTGATAATCTTGCCCAAAGTGCATAACCTGAATCCAATCACAGAGTAAAAGGCTAACCCAAGTGGGGCACACTGTACATAGTAACAGGCTTGTAGTCTTCAAAAATGTCAAGGTCATAGCAACAACTTTAATAACTTTAACATTTGAGACTGACTGTGTTATAGTGAGCTTTTTGTAAGGGTGCTCTTCCTCCACTGAATCCCTTTATATTTTCTGTGTGTGAGAGAAATCATTTCAAACTTGGAAATTTACAAGAATAATTTAAAAAACTCCTATATATGCTTCACCTAGATTCATCAAATGTTAGAACTTTGCTTTATCTTTATCTTTCCTCCCCTCTATCAACTCTATATATGGACACAAATTTCTACCACTATTTTTCTGAATCACGGAAGAGCAAGCTGCAGACACAATTCCTGTTTCCTCCAAATCCTTCAGTGTGTATGTCTTAAAGGAAGCAAGACATTCTCTTATGTACTCTCATCATCAAAATCAGGAGGAAACTTAACCCGCATATATTTCTTCTTCATACAATCACCCAACGTGGCTGCGTCAGGCCATCCTGCTATAAAGCCCTTGCTCTTCTCAGAATCAGGTGATGGGAGTCTTCTCATCGTCTCAGTCTTCCTTAAACGATTCAACCCTCATGGCTTCCCCTTTTTTCAGCTCTTACACTAGTTTGTCAGATGCCCTCTCCCAACTTACAATGAATTATGCTATCCAAAACTGACACATACCTGTTTCATAATTTGATTGTTCTTGAATATTTTATATGACCTTTAAAAACTCATCTGGAAAAGTATGACCTCTCTAGCAAAAACAATCCTGTGATTTTTATCAGAGACCAATTTATAAGGTTGGACTTTCCTTTGTATTATGAATGACTTGGCTACAAAGTAGAGTATTGGTAAGAACATTTTAAATATTAAAATGCCAAAAGTGTTACCTGCACTGGAGAAGCATTTGAGTATCCCCCCATAGTAATGGGGACAGAGAACTGCTCCATAAACACAGGCAATGTGCCCAACTTCCCTGGGAAGATGAAATCAAAGAGCGACCAGAGCTCGCGGAGGTTATTTTGCATCGGTGAGCCAGACAAGATGATGCGATGAGGGGTGCGGAACTATTGGGAAAGAAATTATCTCTCTTTAAAATTTAAACTGATGGTGGCCCTCCCTGGTGGTGCAGCGGGTTAAAGCACAACACTGAGAAGCTATAGCCACTTCTGCATGAGTTCGATTCCCGCCTGCCCTGGAGGTGACCACATGGTGCAGCAGACCTCTCCTGACCCGCCCACTGCTCCCCTCAGCAGTGTACTTCGTCGATCTGCCTGTTCTGCTCCCCACTCTGTCTCTGGTGAAGCCTCTCACCGACCCTACACTTGCGGCCTCTACCCCAGTTCTGTATGCATAAATAAATAAATCTTTAAAAAAAAAAAAAAGAAAGAATAAAGAATTTTCCGCATTAAATGAGACAAAATGTATATTTCAAGTTCCTTATGCAAACAGATAAGGCAAGATTCAACTCATGCATTACTAGAAGCTAAGCATTTACTCTCAACTACATACTATTATCCACCTGAAAACCCTCCTTGCTATAAGACGTCATTACCTGTTTGCAAGCAAGGGTGATAGCAGCATTGGGATTTCTAATTTTGTGTCCTTCGTCCAAGATCACATAATGCCAGTCATGCCTGCTCATGTCATCTTGCATCAGTCGAATGTAGGAGTAAGAAGTGATCAAAATTCCATGACAAAGAGCAATATCTCGAATTAGTTTCTCCTAAAATGATGATAAAATGGTAAGACTTTTAAATAAATAAGCATGACTCCAAGTGACAACCTTTCAATCATGATACAATCTAATGCACTTTATAAACATGCATACAAACATAACATACAGCTGCTACTATTATTATTAGCACTGAAGTTGATGTTTCATTAGTCTGTAAGGACTAAACACTGACAAACCCATCCACTATCAAGAGAGGGGAAAGGAGGTCAAAATGAGAGAAGAAAAAGCTGTAACATGTAAACACTAATCTTATTTTTCCAGAACACTGTTTTGTCAATCCTTAAAACAACAGGTGGAGAGAAAATAATTACTTTGAAACAAGCTAGAAAATAAGAAGAGAGCCAAGAAGAAAGAAAAAAAGAAAACAACAGAAGCTCTATAATGTAGAAAATGAATTCCAGGAGGACAGGTTAGAAAGTATATTAAAAACAATCTATATATGTGTATTTAATTCTGAGGACAAATTTGAGTCTACAGTCTTACATCCTAGGATGTAAGTCAGAAACACTGATAAAAACATACACCTACGAATGTATATGCTAGCTGTCTGAATTCCAAAAAGAGAGAAAATGCTGTAGCTTGTAGTCAGAACAAAAGAGAAAAAGAAAGACGTTCTTTCACAGGAAAGACTGCTTGCGTGGAAGAGACGTGTTTTGTGAACACTCAAAATATCAGAAAGCAAAAGGACAATCTTTCATAATACTCTTTTTTTAAACATCATTCTTCATTTTGTGCATTTTTTCATCTCAGTTGTCATCTCCGTGGACTTCCCACCACCAATTCACCCTTGTGCCATCACCATAGTCCCGTGCACTCTTCCCACCCCCGTCGCCCCCGTTTTGATCCCATTCCCCTCTCCACCCCCATAAAATGTCTCTGGTTTATAGTTATTCATTGTTTTTCGTTTTTACTTTATTACAATTGCTTCCTCCCCCACTCCACCCCACCCCCGATCCCTTATGCTCCAGCTATGAGCGAAACCATCCGGTATTTTTCTTCAATCTTTCCATAATTCTAAAGGGAAAGTGATGATAATGCATTGATCCAAACTGGTAGTTATGCTTGACAAAAAAAATAAATCCCACCTTCAGACTGATAAAGACAGACTATAAGCCAGCAAGAGGGGGCACACTGCATCGAGCCAGTGTTGAGTACAGTTATTGGAAGAATTTGGATCCTTTCTGTCAGTAGGTGTGCCTGGAACACTGGCGGAAGGGTGGAAAGCAGTGTCTGGCCCCAAATGCTCATCACAGACTCAGTCCCAAGCTGACTCTCTGAGAGGACAAAGATCCTATTATAAACCCCCACTTTACAGATGAGAAAGCCTACAGATGAGAAAACTAAGGCTTAGAGAGAGTAGCGCGCCAGGTCACAGAGCTGGTAAGTAGTGGAGTCAGGATTTGAATGCAGAAAGGCATGCAACCCCAAAGCTGTATTAACTAATATTAGGAATAATGCCTCAGACTTGACTATAAAAGAAGATTATTTAAAGGGAAAATTATACATAATATACACAACAGTACTTAAGTTGTTAATATGCAAATATTAAACTATTGTTTCAAATACTAATGAAACTATTAAGAAATGATCAAAAACATAAAAAGGGATGTATTTTTAAATGTTACCATAATTCTGGTTTGGTTTAATATGCCTTACAGTGAGGTTAAGGCAATAAAAGTCTCACTCACCAAAGGGTAGAATGGGGCAAAGGTGATAGATACTGTTTAATTTTTAGTCACAAGAGCAAACTGAAATACATACATTCAGCAGACTGAAATACATTTGTAGCAAATTAAAACACATTTCATGATAATTAGTTGCTATTCAGCATAAATACTAGAAAAGAATTGATAGTAGAACTATCAGAACACTGTTTGGTGGAAAGCAATAAAAAAAATCAGGAAAATAAAAAACAATAAATATAAAATAGGATGGCTGGGTTCAGACAAAGCATACCAGGGGTCTCCACAGTGGCAGTAAGTAAATAGCAGCAAGATTCTCACTGGATAAACATTGTAAAAAAACCTACATTGTTTAAGAGACCCAAACTTGGCTGTCACTAAAAACTGAAAAAAAGTAGGCTACTAAGGAACTACAAACACAGAACAGATTTAGCAAAAATAAATAGCAGCAAGGAAGAGCCAAATAATTAGAAGGGTGTTTAATGTTTTAAAAAAGACAGCACAATAGGAAGTGTCCTGAATCTTAAGGAAAAGTACTGGAAAGTCCTTAGAACCGAATTCTTTAAGTGGCCTATCCACAGCCTGCAGAGGGGCTGACCAGATCAGGAAAGAGAAAGATGATTGGAGAAAGTAAAATGTTTTAAAATTTGGATGCAAAGGATCTGAATCCTGCTGTTGGTTGGTAACAGCCACCAGCAAAGCTTTAAGTTACACACAAAAAGTACTCATTCTTTATATTGAATTAAGAAAGGCTGAAATCAAGCGAAGTAGTCAATGCTACAAAAAGTAAAATGAGGGAATTAGTAAGAAAAACAGTGATTAGTAAATTAAAAAAAAAAAAACTAGACAAACTGATAAAATCAAAAACTGAACTCTGAATAGACAAACAAAATGGACGAGGCCCTGAAAGTCAGGCCAAAGAGAGGCTCAGAGGCGGCACAAGAGCAATGCCAGGTGGGCAAGTGCCCACCACGTGCAGTCTAACGGCACAGAATCTAACATTTGATTGTTAAAAAAAAAAAAAAAATCACCAAAATACAACCACAGAAAATTTGACAAACTTATTAAAATATTAAGGAACTTGCTCTTCCCACTCAAAAATCTTTCAAACCCAAAGGGTTTTGGAAATGAAACCAGAACTGATCCTATTTAATGTGTTCCAAAAGCCAGAAAGAAGGCATTCCCAATTTTAGTCCATTCATTTATAAACAATATCTAGCAATAAACTGACCTAGGAAGGCTTATTACAGGAACATAAAATAGCTAAATATTAAGAAACCTTCCGCAACAATTGATATGTAATAATCCACTATTTTATAAAATTCAACGTCTTCAAAAATATTCTTAATAAACAAGGATTAAACTACTTTTTAATTCTATAAGAGTATAAAAGGGTACAAAGGCTAAGAATTTGTAAAAAGAAAATAAAGAGGAGGAAACTGTCTTTTTATATGTCATAATACATTCATCACTTCAGTTACTGAATTGTTTTGAGAACAATAACACCTGATTCCTATTAAAAGTTTGACAGCTCAGAGACAAGTTATTATTATGATTACTTCCATTTTCCTACTCACAATTTTTTAATACACGGCTTAATACACTGAAGGCCATATCCCAACTTTCTAACCTCGTGATGAATGTAGCAGTAAACGGCTCAGGGCTCACAGCTTACAAATACAACTCCAGGTTCTCTTAGGACTTGTTTCCCTCTCCTCCCAGCCACACCGTTTCTGTACCACCACTGGCCCTGCACAGTGCTGGAGCCCAGCAAGGAGGCTGTCCAAAGACCTCAGGTCCACTGTAAGCACCTCATCCCACTCGCCCCGAAAGCTATAGAAGCCAGAGCCGACTTCAGTAGTTCCTTCACATCTGTATTTTCCACCAACACATCAGGCCGGCAGCCCTGTCGACAGTATTTCCAACTGCACTTCTATTTTCTCCTCTAGGAGAGCAGAGCTCAAGAAGTTAAGAAGGAGGGAGGGTGTGAGCCCAGAGTAAACTGAAACTCAGGGTGTGACACTCCCAGCCTGATTCTACTGCAGCTATTTGTATGTACAGAGAAATGAACACAACTGTTTCAGTCTTGAAATAGAGCAGAAGTTAAATTAACCCTCACATTTATAAAATGTCCACCGGATCACAGACAAACCCTGCAAACGTGGGTCCACTTGCTCATGGGCCCTGGACCTTCCAACTGCTACATGCACAGACTTGCCATGGTCATTCCATGAACAGACGTCACTCCCAACAGGATGCTGGACATCACTTTACCATTTTAAACAAATGAGATGCCAAGCCTCTCAAATATGTGCCACTGGAACAAGGCTAAACTTCCTGTACGTGTTTCAAGATCGAATTTCATTTGGAAGACTCTGTATTGTCAACTGTAGAAATAGAAAATTTTTATAATATTCATAAAAATACATAAAATGATGAGTAAGAATCAAGAAAAAAAATATTTTAAAGAATGATTTTTATTTTCCCAATGGCCCCACTGAAATTAAAACCTCCACTTAACATCCCTGGTTATAAACATATCTAAGACTATTTGTTTTCACCTGATTCAATCTCAAATTCTGTAACTGCCTAGATTGGAGTTTCAATAATGGTGAATTGTTGAATATTATGGACGCCTCTATCCAAAACACTTAAGACAAATCATCTCGGGCGGTTTCAAATTAAAAGCTTGTAAAATATGTAACCTCTCCTAGTTTTTGCAATTAATAGGGTACATCTGCAATTAGCCTGACTCACTGAATGCAGTGCTGTTGTCATTAAAAGATGTCTGTGAAAGTGCTGCTGTTATTATGGAAGCTCAAGAGACCAATCCCTCCTAGAGGGCAAACAGTGGACTGGTAGAAAACAACAGCCATAAATCACACTGTCAGGCAGCCGGGAGAGCGGAGTGTAGCACAGGCACATGAAGGCCATTCACGGTGAACACAGCACGGCAGCTTCCCAGGCAGGATTTACTGCACCTGTAATTAATTAAAATTTCCTTCAAGCTAAATCTTTAATAAACAAGGATTTGTGCTGACAATGAAGAAAAAAGGGCCCCAGCAACATAATTTTCCAGTATACCTCACACAACAAGCACAGCATCTATCATTTCTTGTATCAGTATATACATCAGCTCCCAGTTAATAGGAGTTACATCACATTACGTTATAATTCGGGCAGTTGGAAGGGGTCTGAAATATTTAGGTGCTTAAGGGACCACCTAGCTGTTTTCTACTTTGTTATGTTTTTACTTGCCTCCCGTCTACCTTTTAAGCCAAGTGTTTTTACCCTGCTTTAGAAGATGGGTCTTTTAAAAGACTATGGATGGTAGTTTAATCAGATAACCATATCTTTGTGTGATTTGCTCTCTAATCACATCTTGCATTTTCCCAGAAAATGGTTTTTAAAAAAATTAACATTCTGTTTCATTATTTCCATTTTGGGGCCAAATGTATTTGGTATAAGGGAAAATAAGGTATAGACAAGAGTGACCATAAACAATTTTGATAAAGGAGGTGTTAGCCTTCTACATGGGATATGTTTACAAGTTTCCACTATCCAAAAGTAGGTGCTTCCTACTTGGTAAGACTTGGTAGGTTACATTTTAGGCCTGGAAATGCCCAAAATGTAATGGTAATGTTGTCCCAGACCTAAAAAATAACCTACTATATCATACAAATAGGAAGATTCTATTTTTGGACAGTAGAGAAGACCTATAAATTAAGTCAGCCAGAAATGTCAGAGAATCTTTTCTGAACTATTGATATAAAAACATCTATACTGTTACTTATTGCTAATAGTATGAATTACCTGAGTCAATGTTATAGACTGGGGGTCATAGTAAGCTCTTCATGCACATTAACCCAACATATCCCCACAAATTTAACCCAAACATTTCACAAGAGACAGAGCTAGGCTCAGAGAAGTGAGTTACAAAACAGCAGACCAAAATTCAAACTGTGATGTGGTAACTACAAAATCTACACTCTAGCTTTCTCTACTTTTATGTCTCTAGATGCTATAATTTAATCAAAATAAGATAAGATGTAATTATCTCAAACATTCCACAGCCTTACTATATCCTACATAGCAGAAAAAGGTTGGCAAGATATAAAGTGACAACCATTTCAGTATAAAAGAAATTTCTCATTACACATCTTCTAACAAATTGAAAAAGGTTCTTAATAATTAAATAAACTTTACAACATAGTTCTAAAGATGTCACAACCCACTGTGAGTTAGGGCGTAAGTATCATAAAACTGCCCTCCTTCACTGTCTATTCATATACTTTCTTTTCTTAAGAACAGTTTTTCAAGGGCAGTTAAAAACACCCTCTCTTTTTCAGAGCCCTAATACCATAAACACTGGAATATTATTTGTAGTTATCCAATAAATAAGCACAAATCAATTAACATAATAAGTTTCTATGCTAGAAAAAGCAAGAGCAAGATTCGAAAAATGCAATAGGGCATCTTTGTGATCTTTTGCTTAACAGTTTACCTCTTTGGAGATCCGAGTACTTTATAATGGAAAAGAAACAGGAAAAAGAGCTCAGAATCAGAGTAAAAACTGAAGTCTAATATTTTTCTTCAAAGATGAAGAAATTTCAAGTTGAACTCCTTAGTAAACTGTAAAAGCACTAAAGAAATTATGATCAATCGTGTGAGTATATGTCTATGTGTGCAAAAATCACCTCAGAAGGTAGAATTATTGTAAGTAAAAAAGTAGTAACTATTTTCTAAGGTTCTGTCCTCCAAACAAGTTAAAGAAGCAAGACTCACCAACAAAGACACTTGACGATGTCAATTCTGTTTATGTTAATTAGTGACTATATTTCATTTATGCGAAGCTAGTTCTGCAGGCTATAACAGAGGGGCAGAGGTAAGCCATGACCCAGGTAAAGGTTTAAAATACATACAGACATTTCACTCACCCAAAAGAAAATGAAAGGATAAAGAACATATGCTCATGAATGCTACTACTGGATTTTACAATACAAGCCATTAAGAGATACTAATAGAAAATGGAAGTGAAAAAAGAAAACCCATGTTTTGTAAGGGTGATGATACAATAATTTAGTGTGACTAGAAAAACTGTGTTTTCCTGCTGCTAAAATCACTGTTTTTAGGCCCTCCTTTGTGGCGCAACAGGTTAGGATGCAGCACTGTAAGCTGGCCGCAATCGCTTCAATGTGAGTTCAATCCCCTACCCTGGAGGTAACCACATGGCACAGCAGACCTCTCCTGACCCGCCCGCTGCTCCCCTCAGAGTGTACTCCATCAATCTGCTTCCCACTGTCTCTGGTGAATCCTCTCGCCGCCCCTGCACCTCTGGCTTGTATCCTAGTTCTGTATGAGTAAGTAAGTAAATCTTTAAAAAAAAAATTACTGTTTTTATCAAGTATTTACTATATTATTTTAACTCAATTTATTTTCTACTTAATTACTTAATTACAGGACAAGGTTGGTTTAACAAGAGCTAGTATAAAAGCAAGACTCCATCCAAACGTGAGCTATCAAATTATATACTCTGATTCACTTCTATCAAAAGTTCTGCTTACTCATGATCAAGAATAACGTAAGAATTTGGAGAAAGAATGACACAGACACTGGAGTTAGTGGCTCGCATGTGTGACTCAGGGAGGCCAACGTTCAGCCGCTCTCGCAGGCACTGCTTCCATGAGGGTACACGAGCCCTCACTTAACAGCTACTTCTTGTCACTGTGCTAACCCACAGTGAAATAAATGTGTCCTTATTATTCAGTCAGCAAATGCTTGTGGCACGTGGGACACAAAGTGAGTAAGACAAAGTCCCTACTCTAGAGTTTACAGTCGATGTGAAACAGAGATGAGAATAAAAAAGTGTATCTATCTATACCACCCACAGAAACATAGGGAAATCTCCTTTTTGATAACATGGCTGAAATAAACTTTCAGAATACAGTGACTATAGTTATATGATGATCAAAGGTTCAGAGAATGAAAAGGAACTTAAGTAAAAAGTAAAATAGAAATTGTAAAGTTCTCAAATTGACAGGTTCTTTTGCTCATTACAAATACAATTTAAAAGTGTATTAACAGATGCATTTATAAGTGCGAGTTATTATACTACAATGTGTCCCCAATTTTCTAAAACCGTTTAAGTCACTAATTTCTCAAACTCAGCCAGTTGAGTGTCATATAAGGCCCTGCTCTGGAGACCCACTGATGTGGCTTGCTCATCATTGTGCTGCTGGACAACAATCATGTCCTGACCCCTCAAGAGGCTGTCAAGATGACAAAGACCACATTCATCATTGTTTTGAAAATACAGGGCTTAATTTAAATCAGTAACAACTGGTTTCAATGATGAAAATAAACACAGGAATGGACACTTCAAAAACATGTAGACTGAAGTACTGTGATGTTACCTTTTTATGGGAATAGGTGCCGGTTTCATGTAGAATTGCCACTCTGAACGGAGGCCACCACGTGTGAAATTCCTTCACCCACTGATGCATCACTGTGGTTGGACACACAATTACAGTTGGACCCAACCCCTCGAACCTGCACCCAAAACATGAATGAAAACACAACCATGAATGACAGCATAGGGATGTTCAACTACTAACCCCAAACCAAACCAAAAACAAGAGTAAAAACTTATTAAGTGCAAAAAGGAAAATCCCAGCTCTGAAAACTATGGACATTTTCTTTAAAGACAAAGCTTTTGACGTGAAACCCTGTAGGTGAAATCTCTACCTTTCCATTCATCAATAAGTGTTCACAGGTATTAAGTAATACATGAAAAGATGACATCTATAGTCAAGTAAATCAGCCTAGTGGCATAACAAAACTACTTTTCTCTCCTCTTCTACTCCAGGTGGTGAAAGTAGGACAGATCTTTTTTACTATTTCCCTTTTTAAACTTTTATTTACTTTATATTTCTTTGGCTAGCTTTGGAAAAGGAATTTCCCCCACTACTATCCGACTTATTCCTTCCCTTGCCCCCTCCCTCTTAACCTAAGAGTCTTCATGCTATTTGTTGGTACCACTCATTTTGTAAGTATTTTATTGTATCAAATACTAGAAATGCTCAGTATTTGTTTACATCACTGAGCATGATTTACTGCACATAATTCTCTCAAACTCCCCCCAGTTCAGTTTCCTCACAACTGAATGGTTTTCTACACTGTGCACACAGAAGACATGCATACACAGCGCTGTGACCTAAGCAAACAGAGTATCTTAAATTTGTTTGAAGCTTTATAGTCTACCAAGAGTCTGCACCTACAGAATGTCCGTCTAAGAAGTAAGCAGAATGCTGGGGTGCCTACAGAGGCATGTTACCATGTGACAGACAGAGCAATGCTTAAAACTCAAATTCTGCTCTTCCAGTTACTTCTCCAGAGTGATAAAAAAAGTGAGTGGAGAAGTTCACGGTGACCATTTTCACTGGATTGTCCATGCCATCAGAGTGTAAGTGAGCTGCACTGTTCTTGTGGAATGCACCTGAGTAGTACATAGCCAGAGCCTTAATAACAGCACGCCAGACCTGCAGTCCCAATGCAGTCATGCCCTGGATACACACTGCAGTATTAAAAAGCAAGGTGCTGCCTAGCCGTGCAGAAGCAAGCGCAGGCTAATAGTCAGGAGCACTGCTTGGGTCTGAATCCCAGCCCTGCATGCACTCACTGTGTCACGCTCAGTACTTTTATTTACCCCTCTGAACCTCAGTTTCTCATCTTAAAACGGTAATAATAGAATTGGTCATACAGGTCTACTAAAGATCAAATCAGCTACTATCTGGAAAATGCTTCGGCTAATATAAATATTAAAAAGATTTGTTAAATTAAGATAGGATATCACATAACAATTAACATCATGGTTGAAAAATATTTAAAAAGCTGAAAAAATGCTCACGTCTTAAAAAGGTAGCGAGCAGCCAGGGGCAGCCACTATCTCAACTTCCATTTCTCTTTTCTCTCCTTCCTAACAGAACCACACATCTGAGCAGGCATTTCCTCTCCCTCCCCACACACACAGGACTCTGACCACCACCTGCTACAGAAAGAAGGGGAGAGCAGACATCCTCGTTCATCTATTTCCCATCAGCACACAGTATCCCCCGGTGACGACCACTGGTTCTCGAGGAGCCTGGTAAGACTGGATCACATGGTATAAGGAAGCAGAGTCTGTGTTGGGTGAAGGCTTTCTCCTTGGTCCCTCCTACTGTCTGTGGACAAGAAGGTATCCCAGTGGCTGCTGGGAGATGGGTTACAGTGCCAGGAGATCTACTGGCACAAGGGGAACTGGTATTAGGAGAAAATTAAAGTCGCCAGTCCCTGGTGAACACTGAGCTGTAGATCAATGTTAAAGCCCACCCTCTCTGCAGGTTTCCCAGCGTCTCACACATTTTGTGTACATTTGAGCCAATCTGAAACCAGATTTTACGTATCTGCAGTCAAATATCTTGATATATTGCACACCAAGGTTCTGACTGAATTGGCAGCATTCTGCCCTCCTCATCTCCTGTGACAGTGGAACAAGCGTCCCTTTTCTTGTCTGAGGCTAATTTCTTTACCTGTGCTTATGAGCCCGCCCCTTGTACTGTAGCTGGCTGCTCCAGCTTCAGTCTCGCTAGTAGCTAAGCACTAGTCAGTGCCCAAAGGAAAATTAAGCAAAAGTCAAACTAACTATGGCAATCTCTTCCATAGTGGACTCACACTTAGCTCATGCTACAAGCTTGACTGAGGAACCCGGAGGCCACCTGCTGCCTGCCTCTCCCTCTATTGGGAGCAGAGCCACCGTCATGGCTATTTCCCCCACCTCACATTTTCCTGCCCAACAAGGATGCTGACTGTCTGAAGCTGGATGCACATATCCCCAGCACACATTACCCCATGTTATCCAACTACCAGATGTCAATCGTTCCGTGTTGATGATGCCAAACCCTGAGCCCCAAAGTACCAAACTGGTGTCTAGCTACAGCTGAAATTTCCACTTAGGTGTTCCCAAGGCACAACATGTCATCTCCCTGGATCTATCTGCCTTCCATGTTTCCTAATCCAATGGGGAAAAACTGTTCCCCAGTCTCCAGGTGCCCAAACCACACATCCAGGCCTCGCCTGGTCTGCCCCTGCTGTTCTCCACGGTACCAGCCTATACTGAGTTCCCAGCATATCTATAATCAATCGCTAGATCCCTCCCAAAGTCCCCCTCTCACCCTCCAGCTCTGTCACTTCCATCGCTTACTTGGGTTATTGTACTTTCTAGTTTGATCATCTCAAAAAAACAAAATCTGAGTATCTCATCCTTTTGCTTTAGGCCTTTAAAAATGTATTTTATTTATTTACTTATTTTTCACATCATTCTTCATTTTGTGCATTTTTCCATCTTGATTGCTTAAAGGCTTTTAATGTTTGCCGACAGTTCTGAGGAGCTGGTATCTGCTCACCTCTTCAGTCTCATCTCTCACCCTCCCCCATCTCTGCTGTCTTCAGTTCCTTAAGTACATACTCCTCTGCCCTCCCACTTCGCCTCTCTCATCTTACCCTCTTATCCTAACTACTGTGAAAGTCAGTCCTCAGCTTCTCTATAGAACTTTCCCGGTCCCTCTTTCTCCAGATGGATCACGTTCCTTTCCTTGGTGCATCTACCCTAGTTAGGACCCCACACCAATCCTGCAATAATACACACATATTGAAACTGTATGACAGTTCCTTCCTAAGCAACCTGAGTACACAGGAACAGCTTTTCTCCAAATGATTTCAATAACTAGACCTCAGGAGATAATGAATGATTACTGGCTCTATTAAAAGGAGACTTTTTTAAAGGTTGAAAGAAATTACATTGAAATGTTAAAAGAGGCTATTTCTGAATCAGGAGGTCATGGATGACTTTTTCTTTTTCTTGCTGCCACTCAATAAATGATTCCTGAACTTAAAAAGAAATTTTATAAATTATAATAAGTCACAGGTCTTAAATTATTTAAAATAATCTTTTGCATAACGGAAAAAGTTTGTAACTCTACCAGAAAACCTAAGTGATGACTCCAGTGCCATACACTTCTCCACTCACTTCTAAATTCTCCCAATCTCCTGCAGTAGCCACTGCCTCATCCCTCTGCTACGGAGAAGTGTCCCTCTGACTACAAGAAGCAAAGGCTGCCACAGACTGACACTTGTGCAGAATTCCTCACTAAAAGCTGATCCCTTGCAAGCACTACCCCTAGGGAGAGTATGACTCTGGCCCAGCCCCCTGTCCATGACAATATTCCTTTCTGAAAGGATTAAATGCACCAGCTTATTTATGTCCTCCAGGGAGAATCAGTGTTTTCAATATACACTTAGCAGGGATTAGAAAATAACCAATCAAAAGCTGTCTAAAAACAAACTCACTTTCAAATGAACAAAAATTATACATATGCTTTTATTTTTTGGTTATAGTATAACATGCTTTCTGCTCACCACTACATTGATAACTCATATTTTACCACTTAAAACCATTAGTTTACTCTGGTTGAACACCTGCCTGCCATTATTACACCTCTTAATTTCTGCCACTCCCCATCTACTAAAAGACTATGAAGTTTCCACGTTGAATGAAAACCTAGGATCATCTGAACTGTTCTTGAACCACCACAAAGGCGATCATACCCACTGAAGATCACATTAACCAAATCACCTTTTCCCAACCCTCAAAACTGGTGAGATGAGCATATGAAATGGCTAAATATACTCGAATTAGCATCAATCACCAGACTAGCTACAGTTCCTTTCATTGTGATTACTTGGTAACTTTGGTAGTCCAATGTCAAATACCTCAACTTGCAAGATGGAAATCTAGTCACCGTCTAGAATTTACTAGGAAGTACAAAACAAAGTATCTACCTTTAAAAGATTTTTTTTTAAAGATTTATTTATTTATTCATACAGAACTGGGGTACAGGCCAGAGATGCAGAGGGTGAGAGGATTTACCAGGGACAGAGTGGGGAGCAGAACAGGCAGGTCGACGAAGTACACTGCTGAGGGGAGCAGCGGGCGAGACAGGAGCGGTCTGCTGCTCCACATGGGTCAGCTCTGGGTGGAGATCGAACTCGCACAAACTGGAAGCTGGAGTGCTGCGCTTTAACCCAATGCGCCACCAGGGAGGGCCTGCCTTTGAAAGTTGATAAGGTTTTCCAAGCCATTTACTTGTAACTAGGAATTTACTAAAAGATATCCAAAGCATTAAATAATTTAAGTTTAAGGTAACACTTTATGTTCTCTCAATCACAAAATTCAGGGGTCTTATCATTATTTGGTTGGTAAAGTAAATAGGTAGAGTACATATTATGAACTGGGAACACATCAGTGTAAATTTTTGTTAATCACAGATAATAGGCTTCTCTCTCTTTTTAAAATAAATGTATGTACAAAACCCATTAAAAAATAAAAACAGGCCCTCCCTGGTGGCGCAGTGGGTTAAGGCACAGCACTAGGAAGCTGGGGCCACTTCCGCATGAGTTCAATTCCCGCCTGCCCGGGAGGTGACCACATGGTGCCGCCTGCTGCTCCCCTCAGCAGTGTACTTCCTCGATCTGTCTGTTCTGCTCCCCGCTCCGTCTATGGTGAAACCTCTCACCGCCCCTGAGCCTCTGGCCTGTACCCCAGTTCTGTATGCACAAATAAATAAATTTTTTTTAAGTATTAAAAAAAATAAAAAACTTTTACTATGAAGTTTCTTCTTGGCCTACGAGAGACATACACCAGTTCAAAGTTCGTGGACTTTAAAATTGCAACACTAAGACCATCTTGAATTAAGGCTGAAAAAAACTGACAGTTTGCACAAGTTCAGAGGAAATGAACGGCCAATGAAGCCATGCCAGCTCACACACAACTTCATTTTATCTCAAGGACTGTTTTTCTTTAGGATATAAACATAAAGGAGACCTCCAAGTTCATTTAATTTTAGAGAAGGACATATTATAAAACTGTTAGCAAGAGGTTAATCTATTTGCTGTGTAGCACAAGGATGTGGCAGGACCCAAGTTTCTTACTGCACCCCTACTCAGAGTCCAGTTGTTTGGTTGACAAATAACCGCATTCTGGAGAGCCACTTCTACAAATACTATTTTAATAAAGACAATCTGGGCTATAGTCCAACACGCCACACTATTTCATTATGGAAAAGAGGATATGAGCATTGATAGCTAATTGATTACAGCTGCTGCTCATTATTAGCCCTGCCTTCATTCTGAGCAGGATTGTCACCACTCAAGAGAGCATGTTTTAATTTTTAGATCAAAACTACACTGCAGGGAGGACTTTCGGTTTCCTAGGCCCAGAGTATTAGACTCCACGCAAGTTTCATGATAATAGGAAGGAAAGAAAAGAGATGGGAAATAAGAAAATCCCAGAAATCATTTAAGGAGAGAAAGACAGTCCTAGAAACCATCTGGGACAGCTTGGAGAATTCTAGTTATCTTAAACAAATAAACAAAAAAGCCCAACCCAAGTAGAACTGTACAGAAGCCAGCCAAAGAGTCCGTTTAGAACAAAGAAAGCATTTTTTTAAATGCTACACTAATGACCATCATAATAAGAAAAAACTAAATACCCATTTTTAACTTTTGACTTTTCCCTTTGTTTTCAGTAGAAAATAATGAAATTCTAATATAATAAAATCGTCTGCTTCGATATAACTTCCTTGGTGGAACAACAAGCCATCTAATATAAAATATATATATACAAATGTTTTTCCCCTTTTAAGTCAACATAGATATCTCTAAAATATTCTAAAACTTCAAATTCGCCTCCTGAGAAGTACCGATCTGCTAAATTAGTGAAGAGTAAGAAATAAAAACAAAGCCAAACTCTGTGAAGATTTAATTGTTCTTTACTCAATAGTTTATTACTTGTATTTGTCTCTACTAAACATTTCCCTGCCAATGAACCAGTTTAGGATAGTAACTTTCTGCAGTTGCTGACTTCAAGTCCATTGAGAATATTTTAAAGGTGTCTTCAAATGGTATCTACTGAGTACTTGGTTTTACTATGAGATAACCACCTGGTATACATCTTGCTGTTAGTCCTTAGATAAGCCTCTTGGCCAAGGAAGACTTGCGTTCTCGAGGTGCATGATTAAGTACCCCACAGAAGGACTGTGGTACCTAGTTGGTGGATGTGATGTGGTGACATGCATCTGAGGAGTAGGAACCCTATGTCACGGAACAAGTGTTGTAAACCACTGTTATCTCAGTAAGTAAACAAACCACCTAATTCATCTAGCATTATTTTTAACAACACTTATTTACATAAAGCCAATTTACAGCTTAAATATGGAAATGCTCACTGCTGCACTTTAATTCAAGATATTTCAATCCTATCATACTAAACTAACAAAGTTTAAATGTTATTTCTTCCTGAACAGTTTTAATAGTTTATTTAAATTCCTAACAAGAACAAAGACTAGAATCCAAACACAGTTTTCTTTCATTTGAGACACCCTTTTGGCTTTGACCTTAGAATTTATGGAAAATTCTTCAAGATGGGGAGAGGAGAAGGAAAGTTTAATAAGCAGATAAGAAACTACTTTTTAAAAAAACTGCTATCACCCACAACGATAATAAAAGAAAGTTCAGGAGAATGGCTTCTCCAGAGCTCCAACTTTTTCCATGAATAGACTTTGTACTTACTGTAATGCTCACCTGGTCTCCTGCCAGCACAAATATTTTAATGTAAAATTTAATAAATGGGGCTAAAGGTATTATGTCTAATTTAAAATTCCATATTGTGTAAACTATTGATATTAACATAATTGAGTTTGTAAACAATCCATTTGTAGATGCTAACCTTAGACATTGTATTGACCCAAAATATCTAGTGGGGCTCATCTGCAAAATGAAGCATCAATGCCTGGAATTCATTAAAAGTGTTACATGTTTAATTTCTCCTGCCCTACAGCTCCATTGTCTCGTAAAAATTTTCCTTTGATGTCCCCCACTAAAAGAATTAAAGGAATATTGTAATTGAAATGTCATCAATAATTCACAAGACCCTCCTCCACAGCAATACATCTGATGAAATATTAATTGAGCTCCACAGACTGACAGTCTGCAGAGAAGCACTTGCCTGTAATTTGAACCACGAGTCCTGATCTTGCTGTAGCTCAGACCTGCCAAGAAGGCAATTATCTGGATGGTCTTGCCCAATCCCATTTCGTCTCCCAGAATTCCTCCTGCCTGCTGGCAGTGCAATTCCCACAGCCACCTAACACCTGTCTGCTGGTACCTACAACAACAAACACCAACAAGGAAAAGAAAATGGCAAATGGTGGATAATACAGATCATAACAGAAAGTACTCATGAATTAATCATTTGGCTAGATTCTAGTACCAGTCAGAGAAACATGCCGGATGTGTGTTTTACATGAGTATTATATTTATAAGGTCATACATTTTTGATCATCTAGGCATAAAATCACAAATTTTTCTTTACAGAATGTTAACACATTTCTAATTAAATTGATAGATGGGATAATTAGAGACTATTTCATTTCTTTTTCAACATTGGAAATAGCTTAGTAAATAAGCATAAACTTGTTATCTTTTCAATATCTTTCTGGGAAAAATATCTCAAATATTTTTAGTAATATAAAATTCCAACAATTTTTCCATGAAAAGCATGAACATTTCCTTTTTACTATGAGCAGTGTCAAAAAAGGGAAAACACCACAATTTACAGCATATACTACTGAAAGCCACTTGGTAATCACATTACTTTTATACGAAAAATTAAATTATATTTAAAGACCATAAACAGTCTGAATAATATGGCTACTCAAAAGATTTGTACATAACAGATAATTCTGTCATACTATTAGCAGATGCAAAAAAAAAAAAAGAACAGCTTAAAAACTCAACGATGCAAAAGATCTATTTAATATTTTAAAGCAGAACTTGACTTAAGGACTTTATCACAGATACAAACAAGACCAAGGCCACTAAAATTTTAGATAAGGAGTACAGGTCAAGGAGAAACATATATTTTCCCTCTTTAAAAATAAAAAAAAAAAAAAATAAGGGGTGGCATGTTTAATCTATACCTGAAAGTAAAGTTTTTAAAAAAGTAATAGTTAATGCAAAAAGCATTTCTGAGAGTGAAAGATTTAACACCATGGAAGGATAGGATAGGAAGATTATGTGTCAGGTAAAAAAAAGCCTAAAGTAAATAATGCTTAAGTTAAAAGACAAGGTGAGCTTAAAAAAAAAAAAAAAAGACAAGGTGAGTTAAAGAATTTTTTTTTTCCCAAAGAAAATACCAAGGTTAATAAGCTTCCCACCTTCAAACCAGGTGGTTCGTTGCTTTACCACCCAAAAGCTTATGACTTGGGTTGTGGTATGTCTACCTAAAATCTCATTGTGGAACTTCTGTCTTTGCTGAACTTGTTTCATTTAATGTCCTCTGAGTAAATATGTTCTAACTTTCTCCTCAATTTGGTAAGTTTGACTCTAATTGTTGCTATTATTACCACTACATAAGGAAAACTGAAGAAATTTGCTGCTTATGATGTTTGCTAATTATAATACGTAAAATGAATTTGCACCCTAGGGAAGAGGATTGGAGGAAAAAAACACACACACAATGAAGTCTAGTACAAGTAGAAGATGATTTAATTTGGGAAGGACACATTCGCTAACATAAGCTATGTTAGCAGAGAATAATGGCTGCCACTTGAGACCTTCCTGCTGAGGAGGCACCAGCACATGTGGTGTGTAGACAGCCCAAAGCCACACTGCATGGAGATAATCGGACATTTTATGGTTAGAAAACTGAAGGCACAGAGAGATTAAGTAACTTGTCAAAGGTCACATACAAATGAGGGGAAAAGTGAAAAATCCAGAACTGAAAATTCTGAACCTCTGATTCCAGTGTGGAGATAATTTTCACCAGCAGTTGTCAAGGGTGAGTGGGGGACACTTCTCCACATGGGACATTTGGCAAAACTTTGCCAATTACAGCTGGGGAAGGACAACGTCACCTAGTGGGTAGATGTCAGGGATGCTGTTCAACATCCTACAATGCACAGGACAGTCCCTACAACAAAGAAAAGAAACTACTGGCCCAAAATGTCATCTATGCAAAGGATCAGATTTTCTGCTGCAGAGTAACAGCTGGCTGTGAACTGGTTACACTGTACTCAGCTATGGAAAAAACAGCAGAGTCCAAAATGCTCTTGATAAGACTGATACACAATCAGAATAATTAATTCTTGTCAATCCATTTCCTCAGCAGACCACATAGCCTCCATCCAACACAAGTCCAGTATCTCTCTCTGTTTGGGGCCACTACTAAAGGGGGAAGAATCTGGAGGGTGGCGATCAAACAATCACAAAAGGAATAAGAAATGGTGACCAGAAAGGTGTATCTCAGAAGGAGTTTTGGGGGCCAGGACATCTAGACTCTCCAGGTGACCCAGAGAGACAAAATTAGTATGCTGGGTAATTCCTAATTTACAAATATCTCCATGGACATTCAAACAGCATATGATTATTTGTGAGAAGATGACTGACACTATAGAAATGACTTAAGGAAACATATACTAGGCAGCACTGTAAGCCCCATCACTGTGTGGAAGGCCCCAACGACTGGGGACATTGCAGAAAGATAGCCAAAAGTGATTTTTACTTTCTAGAAAGGATCTCAGACTGTTCCAGCACACTGGTCAGTAGGTACGTATCACCAATGAAGAGCTGAGGGCCTAGATTTTGCTTCCTGCAGTGCCATTACCTGACTTAGGTTTTATTGCTTTAATTTCCTAATTATAAAAACTGTAAGACAATTATATACTTTAAATGAAAACAGCTTCTAACATTTAGTTTTCAGAACCTTCGAAAGCATAAAATTATTCTTGAGGGAAAGTTAAAGACATTTACAAACTACTGCACAATAGTGAAGAAATTACTATGATCTGCTTTTTCCATGAAGCTGAAGCATCACAAAACAGCCATGGACAGACAGATCTTGGCATCGTCACACTATTCCAACATTGCTTTTGTCAGTGTGGCTGAACGGAAGGTCAAAAGATTGAAGTTTGTCATTTGATTGCTAAATTATATAAATGAATGCATTTGCCAGGCAACCTTTCAAAATAGAATTTAAAAAGTTAAACATAATCTTGCAGAAATAGCACTCAAATGGATAACTGTACCTTCCAACTCCCTTGTGTACAACTATACCCTGTTAATTTAATTCCAGAGTATGGTAAATAGAGTAAAAATATATCTACAGATTAAAATTAAATTGGCCTAGCTAAAACTTAATCACAAAAGAATAATGGAGACATTACCAAATTCTACTAGTGTTGTTTTTTTTTCCATAGGAAAAGGAATAGAAGTCTTGCATTTATGAAATATTTAAAATTCTGTTTTTGAGAAATAAAACAATAAAATACTTGTAGGAATGTGCAGTTGAGATTTAAAAAACAAACAGGTACTTACATGTTAAGTAGTCAATATACTGGCTCCTACACACTCTTACTAAGCTAAGTTTATTTCTATTAACTGTAAAATTTCTTTGTCAGAAAGTCACATTTATACGAAAAAGCACAATCAACTTGACTCTTGAGGATATTTACCAAATCACTTCCTACACAGGCAGAAAATTCCTATGTTTGTTAAATCCACTGGACCTATAATTTGGGTATTCCTTTTGGTAGCACAATACTGATACTCTTTGGTCGGTACCTTAATAAGCAAACATGTTAGAGAAGATAAAGAGAGTTGCCTATAACAGTTGTCTTTATTTATCTTTCCATAGTTAATTTTCATTTGGGAGAAATAATAAACAAACTAGCCACCTCTCAGAGCTATAAAATCACTTGCCTGCCAAAATTATTACAGACTCAGATTTGAATTTCTACACAGTTCTTCTGTCGAGTTATGGCAATCCACCAAGACAGTTAACATCTTCAGGAGGCAGCTTTCCTGTATGTTCAGTGGGATGAAATAAGTGCTTCCCAAGCTGCCCCCTACATAGAAAGAAAAGTTAAAAGCTCTCTGAAAGGGAATATTAAATACATGCTATTTTTAAAGAGTTATCTTGTACAAGTCTAGGGCATTTCTATGGCTGACAGCTGAATCTATGAAGGCTATTAAATATAATCACCTTAAAAAGGAAGTTTGCATCTCTACCCTGCTACCAAGTGATAATACAAAGATAGGAAGAAGCTACTTAATGATTTAACTTCCTATGTGCATTGAAGAAGCCTTCCCAAAGTATCTTGTTAAGTAAATCCCAGGAGGGATGAGATGGAAAATGTGCCTAAGAATTTACGTTCATCATGGGAGACTCATCCAGGTCATGTAGGCTTATGGGTATGCATCTATCACACAGCAGCTGCTAGCTGGAGACTCGTTCACTTCACCTATGAAACACCGTCAGTTTCAAAGAGCAACTTAATTCTGGAGGTGTTTGCCATTTGCCTATATCTTGTCTTTTAGAACATTACAACAACATCTACATAAAATATTAAGATGTGGATTTGGTTAGTTCAACAGTACTACACCCTTAGGTACAATATGACACAAGAGAAAATAATCTCAACAGTTTATCTCCACACAGTAGTTAAAAAAAAAAAAAACCTTTCCTACTATTGATTTTAATATACAACTCTTCTTAATTAATCTGACTTAAGAAATTAGAGCTTTGGTCCCTCAAAATTACTAAGAACAACAACAACAAAAAAAAGCCGCTCAACATGGATGGCTTTTTAAATGTGTTGCTTTTAGTCTGCTGAGACAGGTCCATATAGATTCATCAGTTTACAAACATACCCAATGCGCACTTTAGTCAATTTATTATCATCTAATTTTAATGAACAGCATGTGGCTAAAATTTCATTTGACAGTATCTGTATTTGCAATAAATTGCTGCAAGTACCTTAAGGGCCCACAGGTAACTACTGTGTAATTCCTAAAATATTAATTTGTACACAATGGCTTGATGACAGACATAAAGGAAAGAGCATATGGCACATACTTAAAAAGCTTTTTGAACAGAAAACCCGGCATTTTAAAACCTTCATCAAATTCAGCATCACTTTCCTCTGAATCGTCTTCAAGCTTCAGACACTTCTCTTTGTCCCGCATTCTCAGTTTATTCCATCTCCTATCATGGAAATAAAAATCATATTTCCATTATTTTGGTTACAAGTCAGATTAAAATAGACAACTCTAGACAATGCAAAGAACAGGCAATTTAGAATATCTTCTAGCTTTCTGCTGCTGTCACTACCCAAAACACTAATATTCAAAGAAAAACGATTCTCTTTTCCCTATCAAAACTATTTGCACCTCCTCTCACATACCCTTAGCAGGAAAATTTACCTGCTAAGACATCGGAGTTAATTCTAGAAAAGAGTCAGTGAAAATTCCAATATAACTACCTCCAAAACAACAATATAACAATATACATTTTAATTTATAATTATTTTTGTACTAAGATCTGACAGTCATTGCATAGTATCTTAAAACATAGAGCAAATTTTGGTGACTATTTACATATATGAGATTCACATAATTGACTCCTTCATGGGAAGCTTCTACAATACCAAAGTACTGGTAGTGAAACCACTAAGGAAAAAAGCCCTCACTAAATAAACTTTAAGTTAAATATAAAACATAAATTTACTAATATGATGTTTTTCAAATATAAAATAAGGTGAACATCTATTTTTCAGATGGGTGATGGAAAACAAGAAATGTCCAAACACCTGAAAGTCTCAAGCAACAACCAAGGTTGTTGGGAAGTTGCTGTCATTTAACCAGATTAATTCTGCTTCCACAGAACTAAACAACACTGATGTCAAGAGTGAAAAAAGGGGAAAAATCAATAGTCTCACATTCTATTCACTTTTAAAATAAAAGGCTGACTTATTCTAGCATGCTTACAACAGACACTTTGAATTTCACAAAATAGCAAAAATGAAACAAAGCAATCCTACAGATAAATGCCTTCACATGTAAATAGCTCACAGGCAGGGAATGAGAATAAGACACATAAGGAGGCATTTATCTGCTAGTGACTAAGTAAGAAGAGCATGTGTGAGGGAGATTACCACTGACACTGCTGGTTAGAGGAGTGGCGCCTTTCCAGAATCCATCACAAAACCAGCAGAGGTGGAACTGGAGATTGGTGGGCAACCCTGCTCAGGTAGCTGCTGGAGGACCTTGAAACAAACCTTTCTCTGATAAATTCTTGCCTTGTTGAAAATGTCAGCTTTTCAAAGTCACAAAAGGAAGGGCCAGTTGAAGTTCAGTTGTGATCAGCAAGAAAGGACTAGCTGGTGATCTGGAACTGCCTGGCAGGGGACTCAGAGAGCCTACAAATAAACACTGTTGGCAATTTCCATAGAACAGCCAATGGAAGGGGCAATATATGGCCAAGACTAAGGAAAAAGCTATCATGTAACCATAAGGTTTAGTATGTGATAGTCTTTTTATAAAAAAAAAAAAAAAATGTTTAGTGTTTTGTGTGTGTGCTTTAATTTCCAAAGGCACTCTTTTCCTCTCAATTAGCATTTTTCTTAATTAAAAAATGATTTTCCTGCAACTGATAAAATGAAGTACCTCTGGGAGGCTATTAACAATAGTTTTGCTGTTCTTCTGATTCTCACATTATCTACAAATTTAGTTAAGTGCAATGGTTTCACAGCTGTGGTTCTCAACAGGAGACATTTGTCCATCATTCCCTACCACTACCACCACCACAATTAGACAGTGTCTGGTGACCTATTTGGCTTGTCACAGTTGCCAGGAGAAGGGGAGACACACTACTAGCATCCCAGGTAGGAACCAGGGTTGATATTAAACATCTTCCAGCATACAAGAAAATTCTCCACAACAAAAGGCTATCTGGCCTCAAATATCAATAGTGCCAAGGCTGAGCAACTTACTAAATCTGTAGCTCTTACTAATGAAACCTAATTCTTTTTATGATGTATATATCTGAATTTTTACTACTCACTGACTGAAATTTAGCAAGTAATTTCAGATTACCTATTCTTTAGTACACAAACTTTTACTATCAGAACTCAGAACCAAACTTTTATAACAAGATACTTGCACTTAGCAAATGTGTGGATGGTATAAGATGTAAAAAGCAATCATAAAACTATTTTAAAATATTTCAATTTGTAACTCAAAAGATAGCTTTACACGAAGGCAAAAGAAAAAACAGTGAAGATAAAGGTTTATAAGTTCCTCACAGGTCATTAAATGTTTTATATACAAGGGTATCATATTGGAAACCTCAGTGATAGATGATAGTTACTTTCCTTACACTTAGCCAATAAATTCTGTGGCTGTTGAATTTCCTACCGCATCCTTCTACATCAACAGGACTTCAGTTTTCTCCTTCTTCCACCCTCCCTCCTAAAATAAGCATCATGTCACCACAGAACAAACAGCACCTAGGAAACCACATAAGCCACCACAGAAGTGATTGCATTCCAGTGCCTTCCGCCTCATAAAGAAAGATGAAAAGAGTCAAACATTTATTCAGGTTGGGTAAAGGATGACTAAAGGTGGTGGGGGAAAATCATTATTGCCAACAAGTATTTGTATCATTGTGAAGACAAACTGCCCCAGTAGAATCATATAAACATATTAGAGGCTGAAACTACCAGGGTTATAAAACCACACGCACATGCGGCTCAGGCTAAGAGATTCCTCTCTTCTATAAAGCAGCAATCCCCATGTGGCTTACAGCCGAAACAGCCCTGACCACCTAACTGGTGTCCACCAAGGCAGGGAAGCAGGACCAGGCCTGGTCCACAAGAAGTAGGACATGGCACACCAGGGAGGTGGAGGAAAGCCACACTCACCTAGATTCTGAAACAGACGCCTTTCCTCGTAGATGCTGTCAGGGTCTGAAAGTGCTCTCGTTGGTGTGCTTCACCCATTTGTGCTGTGGCCTGGCAGGCTGAGAGCACTGTCTGGCCAGCAGATGTTAAGGGGATTCTACACTATGAATAAACTGCATTTGACATATGCAGTAAGCACAAGCCAAAATACAAAAGTCTGGTCTCAGACAGTCTAGAATTTTATTCTGACGGCCATTTATTAGCTCCTCAACCTGGAGAATGTAACTTAACCTCTGCAGCATCTAAGTTTCTTCAACAGTGAGACATGAAGAACAACAGCAAGTACATTCCCTAGATTTGGGGGTGGGTTAAATGAGGCATCAATGCATAGTACTCAGCACACACCTAGAATATAGTAAGTGCTTAATGAATTAATATGCAATTATATATAATCCAGTCTACCTATCAAAATCCTCACAGTAACTATTGCTATGTTCACCTACACAGGAACAAACAGAGGCAACAGATGATTCAATACAATCCGCATGTGATGATGCATTGCCCACATTTAACGAATACCTGAACATGTATATTTGAACAGTAACTGTTTAGCAACTGGATGCTCAGTAAATTATTATGAACACATCATCACGATGAGTAAAGAAACCAGCCACCATCTGTTTAAGGTCTGAAGCAGATTTGTAAAAGTAAACTCTCATGGAATGTGTCCTCTTTGATACGATAGTAACCAAAAGAAAAAGGAAAAAGGTGCAGAATGACTTAAAACTGGCTTGGGAGCCAGGTCAAAATTAAGATCTGAGCCCAAGTAATCTGGAATCTTAAACATTAGAAATGAGCCCAAAATACTGCTTTTTCAATAATTGAGCTAGCTAGGTAACTGATTTTAAAAATGGAAAGAGGCAGGAAACAGTCCAATATTTACATTTTCGCAGAGATAAGTTTCATGCTTTCGATTCTCTCATTCTAAAAAATCCATACATGTTAACAGTCACAGCTGCCGCCACATAAAACCAAGTGGGCATAGCGATCACTGGCAGCGACTGACTCCTCGCACGACTGCCACAGTCAGCCACTGTCGACTCCACTGGCAGCAACTGAGAAAAAAAACCAGTAATAAACATAAACTTACAATTCCAATTAGATGCAGGCAGAGAGAACACTCCCTGGCTTCACCACATTCACACAGAAATGAGAAACTGGCCCAGGCTGTAGGGCCTGGGGCTCATTTGCAAAAATAATCTGTCGGAAACAACTTGGACCCGGGGCCAGACTGCCAGCAACACTGCACAGCAGAACCAAATGAAGTGCACCAGGAACAATACTCTTTCCAGTTGTTACCTACTGGGGTACCTTGTCAGTGAAACCCTAAGAATACACCTGAGAGCCAGTTACTGCCATTTACAGCTAATTTATTTTTGAGGGAGAATTTCTAGCATTCCAAGGATGCTCAAAATCCACAACCAGAAAAAGACAGCTGGCAGCCACCATGCCTTGTAGCCTCCTTCTCATCTCTATGTATCTGGAATCTTCTGTCTCCAAACTCTCTCCCCTCAAAACACCTCACCCCACCCCATCCAAGCAGCAACCCCAAGGCCAGGAAAAAATCATGATGAGGAAGAAATCATCCTGGACCAGCCAGAATTAGATGTTCTGTCTTCCAGTACCTTTCCAACTCCCTGACACTGCGGGCACACCTGGTGGCTCTACCAGATGAAACCATATCGGCCCTCCTCACTCCACAGAGAGCTGCCTGAGCTCAGAGAAGCTGTCCCAGGCTTTCTCACATCACTCAGAAATAGTGTAACTCCTGCCTCACCAGACAATAAAGCGGAAGGAATGAGGGATGCAATTCAGAATGGGGCTAGGCATAAGAACATCCAGGACAAAGAAAGCACAGCTTGAACAACATCAAGCTGTCATTCTGAATTGGGTGTAAGAGCTTCCTTTTCTGTATATTTACACCTTACCTCAACTGGAGTTCCTACTCCTTCCTACACATATGGAAGTTCTTACTCCTACCTAGGTCGACCAGATAAACATGGTTACCAGTCACCACAAGCATGAGCTGTGACAAAGGGCAAGTGCAAAATCAGAGAAATTTTTAACTTAGAAATTTATAGGGAGGAAAAAAAAGGGAAGCAAATGAACTTCCTTATTATGAGCAACTAACATTTGTAAGTTATCTTCAAGTCCTGAGTTCCATGTTTTAGGTTCCCTGGTGGGTTCTTTTTTCTGTGGAGACCGGTTTCCACATGCTAGCAGATGGAACAAATCAGGAGCCCTGTGCCAACGTCCGAACCTGCCTGGACTGAGGTAAAAGGTTGGGGAAAAGTGTCGACTTCTTAAGAAAGAATTCATCTCTTCTGACAGGAAAAAAACAAATTCACCAGGAACTATATTTATATTTCTAGAAAGGAAATAATGTTTCTGATTTTCCACCTTCACCTTTTACTTTAACCAGTATGTGTGATAGTCAGGACTCTAACTCAGCCACGTGGAGTGACCGGGATTTTCTAACTCCTACAGTCCCTCAGACTTTGGCAGCAGCTACTAGAGATCACAGAAAAAAACTGAAGATACCCCCTGGGAGTCAAAACCTAGTGGGAGCAGAGAACGACACTGTGGGTCTGTCACGGCTAAGGTGACCTGGGAACTTAAGAAATGTCATTTAACGTCACTACATTTATCTCCCTGACCACACATGAGACACCTAATAGATTCTTAAAGAACAAAAATGAGATAATATGCGTACTATGCTCTTTGGGAATTACTTTACACTCATTGCATATCAGATGCTACTTTGTAAGTATTGGTAGTACATTACTTTTACAAACAGGAAAATTTCAAAAATTTTAGTTCACTGCAGGTTAAATGTAAAGAAAATATCAAAACCCCTGTCGCAATCATGAGTGGACAGGAGTTAAATTCAGCCCCACGTCTAGAAAGATATCATGCTACTCTACTCAAATTGTCAGCCCACTCTGGGCACAACAGCCTACTCAACTAAGACAGCAAAGACACAAAAATTAAGCCTTACAAGATACAGCAGAAAGATCTGGAGCACAATGAATACAAAGTACTAAAAGGGACCAAAGTATCATCCTGACCTAGCCCACACTCAGAACCAAAGAGCAAGCTGTGAAAGCTGCAGAACATCCCCTGGGCAGATGTCTAGTGACCCCTAGTGTGTTCAAAGGAGAAATAAGTTTTCACTTCTCCCCAAGTAACTACTGATAATGCACTTATATCTGTAGAGATACTGTATCATTTCATGGACCTTAATCGTATTAATAAAACATGTATGAAAGGTAAGAAAAGCCTAACATGAATAAAACTAAGTTTATAGCAGCTAATTATTTGGTTACGAATACTACTATCAACTGTTAAGCTGCCCTTGACTTTGGAAAATGGGTCACCTTTTCATACATATCGATATTAATAAACTGTCTTTTATGGTTCATTCACCCCACTACTGGCTTAATGCAATCTTTGTACTAAATGTTTTCTCTAATGAGCAAAGTAACAAGAAAGGCTAGTATTCTGACATATGCCAGAATCTATGATGGATTATTACCTTTTGTAATCCACTATCACCCTTGAAGAAGGTTGTTACACCCATTTCACAGGTAAGGAGGCCATCAAGAGCTTGTGAATGCTAGGTGAGAGTACATTCTGATTTCTAACCCCTAACTTATATATCACCTCTTTAAGCAATGTCCACTAGGTCTTGACAAGTCACATTTTAAATTTATATATACATACATATGATGCACATGTTTTTCATCAGAGTCAGAAAACATCCTAATAACAACTCATAGTTACTGAGATTCACATTTTATGTATTGTACATGTTTTAATTCACTTAATCCTTACAAACCAGTGAAGCAGTTACTATTATTATTCTTTTTTTTTACAGTTAAAGAAAGGTAGGCAGGGAGAGAGGACCTCCCCAAGCACCACCCATGTGAAGATTCAAATCTTGACAATCTGGCCCCAGAATCTGTACTCCCTTTGCATATTCTTGTCTGCAAAAAATACTTTTTAACCCCCCTAAAACAACACTTTTCTTATAGGACCAGCCAAAGGGTCAATATTACGTTTTTAATTGCTCTAATGAAAACAACCAGTAATAGCAAACCACACTCAGAAAAGTTTAATTCAAATATTGTTGCTGAAATGTAAAGAGAGGCAAGACAGCCTCATCTCACGCAGTAAGGCAGACCTCCTTCATCTGGGCACCATGCAGGGTGAGCCGAAACTCACTCTTCACTAAACACCCGCTGCCTTTCCCAAGTAACAACTCTTTTAACTACAAATACTCTGGGCTGAACAAACACTTAAGATACATTTAATATGGAGCCAACTGCCTATAGAAAAAAAGGCAAAATAGGTTTATTAATGGGAGCTGTCAAATATCAGTAGTACCGTGAGGTCATTTATTAACAAAATGAACATGCCCTCTTCAAAACTTCAAGGAAATCATATATTGAGCTACTTGAAATTCAAAATGGATCTTACTACTCTGTCTTCATTTTTATGTAGGGAAGGCCACCAAGCCCGGAGCAATTCAGATCAGACTAGGAGGAAAAGTCACACCTCATACATGAAGTCATTTTTAATAAAGGGTGAAAGTGCAACCCTAGGGTTATTCTCCATATTGCAATATCCACGAAAGGATTCCACATCAGAAACACAAGGAGTATAGTCTGGTTTTTAAAAATATATTTAAGGCACCAAGCTGGGTATTTAATATAGCTTGCATTTCTGTAGTGTGATAGGTTTTCTATTTTAGACAGTTAAAAATCCCTTACAGATTAGTCTAATTTGCTAAATTGAGATACTTGGGGTTTCACTTTTCTTAGCTGCCTTTTTATGGTCTATCTGGGTGGATTTAATTGGCACATCTGAGCAGATGAAATGCCCTCAGTTAGCAGTCCAGATCTCAAAGAGTAATGAAGACTGATGCAGACAATTATGCACTGGAGCTGAGAGTGAGAGGTGTGTGCAGAGCATGAAACAGAATTAGTCTTCATTTGTGCCTTAGCTCCTCAGTTGCAAGAAGCTAAGGTGCTCTCTAAAAGTCTCCTTAAGGGAGTGACCCTTTTGTCTCTGTCTGAAATATAGATCTGGGGTGGAGGGTGACTGGTGATGGACAAGGTATGGTAACATACATTTGAGGAAGCGCGAAACTTTCTTCCTAAAATACAGACAGTGTTGTAAGCCAGTGTTACCACAGTAAAAGATAAATTAAAACTTAAATGTTAACCCATTCCTCCCAAAATAAAACATAGATTCCCAAAAGGGAAAAAAAATGGGTTTAGTTGTTGAAAGCAGAACTTAACTCCTAGAAACTGATAAGATCATTAAACCATTATCATAGTTAAGTTTCTGAATCAAATCTAGATTGAGTTTTTTCTCAATTCCGAGTTTTTGAGTTCAAATGACTTGGATTTAAAAATAAAGTTCAAGAAAATCAAGCCCTGCAATGTAATTTGTCTTTGCTTAAATACCGCTGGAAGGTGCTGAATCCAGGGGCAGTGCAGAGCTCCAACGAAGGACAAATGGGGAAATTCCCACTGCGAAGAGTCTGCTCTTGTCCAAAGGAAGAGAAGAGGCTCCACAAAGGTTACATAATGCAGACAGAGCAGCCGGGAGAGTGGTTCTAGGGAGCATTAAACCATTAACTATGATAATGGTTTAATGATCTTATCAGTTTCTAGGAGTTAAGTTCTGCTTTCAACAACTAAACCCATTTTTTTTCCCTTTTGGGAATCTATGTTTTATTTTGGGAGGAATGGGTTAACATTTAAGTTTTAATTTATCTTTTACTGTGGTAACACTGGCTTACAACACTGTCTGTATTTTAGGAAGAAAGTTTCGCGCTTCCTCAAATGTATGTTACCATACCTTGTCCGTCAGCAGCACTGTAGGCAAGCGACAGGCCCCCATAAAGTATGCAGCTGAGACAGTGATCCCTGGGCCATCACCCTTCTGAGTCCAGTGCACAGGACCAGCCTGACAGGTGACACCCGCAAGACCAGAACTATTTTAGACCCTTTCCCTACTCCAGGCTTCTCCACATAGTATTGTCTGGGCAAATGACTTCAGCTTTCTGGGCTCAGGTTCCAAAATCTCCCAGGAAGTTGTGAAAATTAAACCCAAGAACCTATATAAAGGGAAGCACTGCCAAGTATAAGCACTTAAAAACAATAAGTTACTGCTGTCACCGACCCTCACCCTCCACCAAGAACCCTCGCTCCAGTCATTGAAGTCCCCAAATTTTCAAGTCCAGGAAGGCTTTTTCAGCATTTATCCTACTTGATCCCCTCTGCAGCATCTGAAAACACTGACAGCCATCCCCTTCCCGCACCATACGGGTACACACCAAAGCCTCCACACTAAGCTCCACCTCACCACTGGCCACAGGAGTGCCAGTGCTCAAGGGAAAGGCCATAAAGATGAAGGGAAGGGCCAGTGATGAAGCTCTGCGAACTGTTAGAATACTCTGTAAGATTTACACAACGAACAGAGTCATCAGTCTTTCTTAACTCAAAGTTAGTCATGTAAAATAAAGTTTAAAAGGGAGGAGAAGAAAAGAAAATCTTTAGGGGAAAAAACTTGAAAAACCTAGCTATACGCATTGTGACTACAGGTTATGTGTGACTATGAAGTAAATCGTATTTCCAGACACACCATATTTGGAAGGTCTTCTAGACCTGACTCTCCAAATCCTCATACCAATCTCAAATCCCTGGCTTCAGTTTTTGGCTTGGTTTCCAGTCCTGGGAAGCAGAGGAAGCTATGCGCTGAATCTTGGCACCACCTTGTGGTCACAACTTGATACTGCACATTCCACCCCAATCCACAAAGGGATGGAAAAAACATTCACACAATCCTGTCCCAGTCTCAAATCCCAGGTCTACCTATAAACAGTGAGATGATGGGCAAGCTGTTCACCTTGAAATAACTATGATGCGGATAATAGTCCACTAAAGTTCATATAACTATGACAACTGAAAGATGTCTGCTTAGGGTCATAGACTGGAATGAAATGTAGAAAGTAACAAAAAATAAAGCTATCTTTCTTCATTTTACTATCATATTTTCACAATAAAAAATAGATTCCAAAGCGCTGAAAGGTGGGTGGAGGGTAGAAACCCTTCAAATCATTTGGAGGTAACAACTGAATTGAAAAGGATACAGGAAAGAGGATGTTAGAGAAAATGATATACAAACTGAACCTCCCAAAAGTTACAGCCTGAGAAAGGAAAAGAACATAAAAATGGATTTATAGACATCAAATGGTTCTCAAAGTTATCAGTACCCCCAGAATCACCTGGGAAAGTTTCAAATCTTACTGCCCCACAGTGCCAGGCTGAATTTTCTGAATCAGCACCCCCAGTGCTGGGGCTCCCAGGTGACTCTGCAGAAGCAGCCTGTGGGCTGGGAGCCTCTGCTTCCATCTCTGGTTCAGGGAAATGTAGGCCGATAGGCCAGCGACTGAAGCAACAGTGGCTGGCAAGTGGAAACAGAAGAGCCTCAGCAAGCGGGTTTAAAGTCAAATTACAAACACTAACCAGTCTCGCCAGCAGGACACAAAACATCCTTGCAAGTAAGTGCCTCCCCCACTTCGTGATGTAACCTGATGTATGACCCAAGTGGGCTCAAAGCAGGGCTCACCACGACTGGGGAAAGAATCATGAGTTGGTTACACTTTTTGTCTGAGTTATATAAATTCACGGCTGGCAAACAGCCCGCATGAATACTATTGCTCGCCCTGACTCCAGCCTAGGATATACTGACAGACGTCACTTATGGATTTTGGCCCAGTTTCCCAAGGACCTCCAACAGAGCCTCAGTGTCCCCATGAACAGACTACCACAGCTCAAGATGGGAGGTGGCCAGTGAGGCGAGGGCTGTATGACTTCACTGTCCAAATATGGATGGCTAAGAAAGAGGCCTCTCTCTGCAGACCACAACCACCAGGCCAATCTCCAAGGCACTATGAATGAGAGCCTAAGGTATGAATGTGCCTCTGAAGCAAAAAAAGTGTATTCCTTGTCGCTAACACATTTGAAGTTGTACAGCGAGGAGGCAAGTCTCTAACCTGCATCCTAAGGTCCAAGTCAACGCATCTGAACTGCCCAACAGACAAGGCTCCTGTGCTTAGATAAACTTCTTCCACAAAGTCGTCTCCAAGTGCCTCAGTCTGAATTCATTATTCTCTTCACACTCACAAGGTCCTCTTTGTGCCCACATTCTCCAGGAGACTGCAAATTCCTTGCTGAAAACCCAAAAGCCAGTGCTGGTGTGCAGACAGGCATTCATGCTGTAAGAGCAAAGATGAAGCAATGGGAGTTGACCGCACTTAGCTGGGAAATGAGTCAAGACCATTAAGGTAACAGGGACTGCTGCTCTGTGATGACCTCTGAGGGGAAGGCACAGCCCTGTGATGGTGGGTCTTCTAGGCCACGCTGGGCTGTCCTGGCCTGCAGACTGGACAGGGTAAGTGCTCCACAGGGAAACGTACCACTCCAGCACTGGAGGAGTGTTAGTTCTATTAAGTATGAACTTGGTTCCTGGCCTGAACTTTCTAAAGCAGCAATGTTTCAAGAGCTAGTCCTCAAAATTGAGAACCATACTTCAATGGGAATTTTGTACCACAAAATGCAAAGTTCAGATCCACAGATGTTTTGTAAGATCTATATACAACTAATGTGAATAAGAATCCACAAATACTTCTAAGATGTGGCTCATCAATTCTCATTCATTATCGGAGGCATGAAAATCAAGACCACCACAGGGGAGACAGCCTTCAGATGTGGTTTGACACAGAAAGAAGCAAAAGAAAAAGGTGGGAAAGGCAAAATACCTAGGCAGCTGACCTGAGGTCTTGCGTTAGATCAGAAAAAGTAGTATCACGGGTGTTGTTACCCACTTCCAAAAATGATTCAGAAATAGGGAAGGCTGGTAGGAAAGTCCCACCAAGCATCAGCTCAAGCAAAGACACCTCATTAGGACTAGAATTAAATAAACACCTGCAAGCTGAAAGCTGGGAGAGTAAAGGGAGATGTTTACTATATCGAACAGGACTGTAACCAAACACATTTGCCAAGTTCAATAAAAAGTGCCTGGGCACAGATGCCTAAATTCTACCAATTAAAGAAAATTCATTTTCTGATAGAAACTATGTGACTTTATTCTGATCATCCACCAGATGAGAAATCCTGAAGCTTTTTTTTTTTAACTCAAGAGAATACCATTATAAGTTCAATCTATCTACCAAAATCAACCAAAAAAAACAAAACATAAGGAACTGGTACTTTCAACTGTTCTTAGTATTCTTCCCAATCCTGAGCATTTCATTTCTTCCACATCCCTAGTCCAAAGTACCAAACATTTCAATGTGGCATTCTGCAGTTTAATAGCCTTAATAACTATAGCTATAAAATTTTAAGAGTTATAGTATTTTGGTGATAATTAGTTATTGATATTTCTGAAATTCATTTAAGAGCTTACTGTAACTAGCAAACTCTGGCTTATGATTTGGAAATAATAAATTGTTTTACAGACTTAATCTTAGTAAGAAAACTTATTGCCATAAAGTTAAACTAAATCCACATTTAAAATTCAATCAAAATAAATTACTCTTGATCAAAAGGCGGATTTATCTAAAATATGCTTACTATTGACCCACTTTAATGGGAAGAATATATTGCTCCATTTATAATCAATACTCTAGGATTAACTTTTATTAATTCTCTACAGGAGTAAAGAAAAAAAACTGACACTGCTTGCTGTTCAAGAATATTGAGCAATATCCCTTAAACAGCTTCACAGATATCAGTTGTGCAAAATAACTTTAAAGCTACATTGCGAATGACAAATCTAAACCACCCCTCAACTGTGAATTACTGTCTACCCTACTACAATGTGAGATAACCAGATCTCAGGAACTAGATTCAGGTCACAGGCCCTCAAATTCTTTGTGAAGGGAGCGACACTACATCTTTTAAAAGGTGAGGGTATATATGTGGCAGTTTAGATGTATATATGTGGCAGTTTAGAGGGTATATATGTGGCAGTTTAGATGTGGGTCACTACAGTTTAGAAGGAAAAATGCAAAGTTAATCTTCATCCATAAAGGCCAGTGGAAAACTATAATGAACTAAGTCCTCTCTACAGTGAGAAATCAAAAATGCTATTGAATATTGGGGCAAAGGAACATCATCCAGGAATAAAAACTTAAACTTCAGCCCTTGGCATACCTCTTGCCTAGCCCTTCCCCTAAGCTTGACTTCTTAGTCTTGTCCTTGAGTCTGAATTAAAACTAGAAGCAGAAGCTTTTCCGGCCCACTCTGTGGGTGAGCGAGCTCTGTGGGTTCTAGCAGGATAAGGCTGTGGGACGTCCAGCCTTTGAGTAAGCAGGGAGCTAACACAATAAACTGGATCCAAGATTATTATTTATCGATAAACCTGCTACCTAAGACAAAGCAGTATAGGCAGTGCAATCCATGTACAATCTCTGCAGACTGACCTTAACCGCTGCTTATAGTAATCTTCATCTCCGTCATCTCTGCACCTCAATACTTTCCGACCTCTGCTTCCTCCTGCAGCTTCAGATTCTTCCTCAGAACTTGGGAAAAAGTCATCATCAACCTCCTGCACTGCAGCTTTCTTACTCCGTCTCCGGTTTTTGTGTAAGGGCTTCAGTTCGTAGTCGGCGCCCTCTCCCGACAGCTCAGGCCCCACCGCCGCCTCCTGCTCCTCCTCTGAGGGCAAGTACTCAGACTCCTCGCCCTGGGAGTCTCCCTCTGCCTCTGGCCTCACCTCAGACTCCAGTGATTTCTTTCCCTTTAGCAATCCCACTTTCCCCTGGAACTGAAGAGCCTTCCTCTGGAGTTTTTTGATCTTCTTTTTCAACCGTTTGTCTGTTTTTGAGAGACCTTGGCTTCTCTTGTTTGGCTTGTTTTCACTGCATGTTGAACTCAGTTCTGAAGTGACGGAGGCCCGAGCTTTTGTAGCTGTTCTTTTAGTACAAGCTTGCTTCTTCCTTTCAAAAGACAGTTTTGCCTGATCTGCCAAATACTTTTCAAAGCCTGATGCTTCGTTGAGCATTAGCTTTCTAGGCTTTTTCTCCTGTCTCTGAGGGATCTTGGTACCAAAAGGTGTCATCTGGCCAGTGCGGACGAGCTCTTCCCAAACAGTCTCCTGCACGGGCATGAGCATGCTGCCGAGACAGGACGGGCCCGGCTCTGCAAGAGACAATAGCACATGGGCATCGGAGCAGGGGCACAGGGACATCTCACTTAATCAAAAAACAGTGGGCACCAACAAGTCACTATAAAATAAATATTAGCGCACTAAAGCTTATGATATGTGAAGAAAGTCTGTTAGAGCAGGCATGCCACAATCCTCCTCCTATTCCAAAGTGCCTCTCAGTAACTTCTACCAACATGTTATATTATAAATATATTCTCTATGCTCAAAGAATGTATTCATACATGGCGTGGAGTTGCAAGTAGATCAATTCAGCCATGCTTCCTGAGAGAAGCCCATGAGGACACACACTCCCACAGCTCCGTATCACTGGTAACACCAGCACTTAGAGGACTGAAGCCCAAGAGATGATAGAACAAAACAGACACCCCGTTTAGTGTAACTTGGTAGGTTACACCAAGTTATGAAATGCTGTTACCATTAGCTTACATGGAATAATTTTGAGCATTCCAAGATCCAAAAAATAACCTACCAAACAGGAACAGTCTACTTCTGGATAACGGGAAAATGTAATGGAGATAACAAAGTACATTTCATCACTGCAAGGTCTGTGGACAGCAGTGTTAGATGTGTGAACTAAACGGAAGAGATAAACTAAAATTACAAGTTATGCCCTAATTAAAGTCACCCAGAAATCATCCCTCATTAATTAGCTGAAATTAAACTGTAGCAAAATTACTTTGTGCATTACCAAAATAGCTATGAAATATGGTTCAACAGGAAGGAATCCATGTAGCAAAATCTTCATTTCTTAAAAACCAATACTGCAGCCTGTCTGTCATTAAGCTTTCACTAAGGAAAAATGCACAAAGAAATGCACAAAGAGAGCTCCAGGAATTAAAACAAAAACAATCCACATCTACACACAGCCACAAATCAAGGAACAGATTTCTAACGCCCCCAATATGCCCTTCATGGTGCCAGGCAGCCTTACTCCATCCCTCCCAAAACTGGCCTGACTGTAACACTACAGACAAGCTGAGCTTTATGTTAATGAAAAGGTCTGAATTCTTGATGGGTTTTTGGTTCAACACTGTACGAGTCACACTTACTGCTGACTATATTTATGGTTGTTCACGCTCACTACTGTTAGATGCATTATATGACTAATTTTTCCATCCCACTGTTAGTGAATACCTGGGAAGTTTCTAGTTGGGGCTACTAGGAATAATGTTGCTATGAACATTCTGGTACACATCCTTTGGCAATGTATGTATGTAAATCTTCGAGCATGTTAAACTTCAGCAGACACTACCAGTTTTCCAAGGTGGTCCTATGGATTTCATTCAACTAGCTATGTTCTTGCCCCTTCACTTTTGCTATTCTGGCAGGTATACTGTAATACCACTTTGTGGCTGTTATTTCTATTTCCTGAAAACAGACTAGTGAATGACTAATAAAGTAAGGTAACTTTTCAGAAACGTACTAATCTTTTGGAGAAACTCCTTTGAAGAAAATAATCAAGTCTTTTGCCCTTCAAAAAAAATTTTTTTTCTAAGAGCACCTTATAGATTCTGGATTGAAGCCTTTGTAACACAGATATTTCAAACAAGTCCTCCCTCCCTCTGCAAAATGTCTTTTCATTCTCTTAATGCTAGCTTTTGAAGAACAGAAGTTCTCGGTTTTAATATATAGTTCATTGATCAAACCCTTGCATTTACAGTGAGCATTTTTGTATCTGGTTACATCTGCCTCAATGTCATGAAAATATTTTACCATGTTATTGTCTAAAAGTCTCATTTTACCACTCACATTAATCCATCTGGAATGTATTTTTTATAAACAGTATAATGAACCAAGCTTCATTTTATTTTCAGGCGGACGAACCTAGTACCACTCCTTGAAAGAGCCTTCTTCACAGTACTACACTGTCATACCTGTCACACAGAAAGTGACCACATATGGGTAGGCCTGTGTGCTGACCCTCTACTCTGTCCCATTTGTCTGCTGTCTTTCCTTGTGCAATACCAACATATTCCCTTCATTCCTACAGCCCAATAATAGGTCTTGATATTTTATTCTTCAAGATTGCCTTGGCAATTCTTAGCCTAACCCACACTTATATAAATTTAAAAATCAGCTATTTACTGTCTTCCATCCTCATTCTACATTCCCACCCCATACCTGTTCACTCAGAAAAATCCCTGAAACTTACATTGGAGTTGCACTCAAACTTCAGGTGGAAAGAACTGCCATCATTACAATATTGCATCTTGTAAGCCAGGACCGTGGTCTATCTCATTTGAATTTTCTTTAATTTTTCAATGACATTTTGTAGTTTTTAATGCAGACAGCATTATAGAAAACTACATTTCTTGATTAGGCTTATTTCTAGATATTTGATTTTTATTACAATTGGTATCTTTATTAAATTTAGTTTTGAGTATTATTGCTAAATTCACATATTGGTTCCAGAGATCATCCACTGATTCTTTTGAATTTTCTACAACAAGCATTCTATAAATAATGATTGCATTTATTCTTGTAATTCTTATGCTTTCAATTTCTCTTCTTCCATTACTGCACTGTCCAGTGCAATGTTAGAGAGAAGAGAGCAAGGACCTTCTCTCATCCAACCTCCTCTTCCCAGATCAAAGAAGTAAAGTCAGTTATTGCAAAGTTTTGTTTTGTTTTATTTATCCTCATCTCGCCTACTTCCAGAAAAGAATTCTTTATCAAATAAAAGCAGTTATGAAGTAGGTCACTAAGTGAAGAAAGGGGAAAAGAAATCATATGGTAGCATATAAGCAAAGAAACTCAGGTCTACTTTGGTTTGCCTATCTCAGGTTCATAGCAAACTTGAGGTTAGGAACATGGCCAAGGCCAGTACGCAGCAATGCAGAGTGCGGCCTCTGCCTCACAGAGAGCGCAAAGGGCACCAACAGCCCAGATAGGATGAGGGCGGGAGCACGATAACAGAGCCCAAGAGACCCAAGCGCTGGCAGGAACCTGGATGAAGAGATTTAACAGGAGTGCAGGAAAATGGTAAGGTCAAAGGCCTTTATAATATACTAGAACCTAAATGGTCACAAAAGTTAAGGGGTGCGCATGACATCATTTTGGAAAGAGCTAGTACAAGAAGAGCAGATACAGCTTGAAATCCTGAAAAAAGCTATCTTTCCAATATTTTTCCATTGCTTCAATTAATTTCTGATAATAATTCTTTTGTCTTAGTGAATAAACTTTTGGAGCTACTAGAAATACTTATTGAAGAATCTAAATGCTCAGAACCCTTAATCTATTTTTCAATGAAGTGACTGAGCAGCTTCCAACAATGTCTGCATTCACACACAGAGATTAAGATATTTACTTTCAAAGCTTATACATTTTCCCAAAAGGCTTTCTAAAAGCTGTCCATCCAAAGTAGTGACAGAAACAAAATCACGAAAATGATATAATGTAAATGAAGATGTCTTTTTTTAAACAAATGAATCAATGTTTGGAAGGTCTCCCAAACATGTCCAAAAAAGACATGTGGAAGCAATTTTATGAGTGCTGACTGATGACGCTGGGGTTACAAATGTAACCCTGTCAGGGTGTCAGTTGTCTGTGAAATTAACTGCACTGGAATGTTAATATTTCTGATGTATTAAACGTGATATTAAATGTACACCAACCTCCAAGAGCTTGAGAGATTCAGTTCTCTAGCAGACATAGAAGTTAAAATTTTCCTAAATCTGTCTTGACACTAAGGCAAAGAAAGGCATTTCTCTCAAAACCCAGCCCAGGACTAGAGAGAGCACCTGCACTGGCCATGGCATCAAGTCAAGGACACAGAGTGTGCCCAGCAGCCTCACCTGCATCCTCCTCCTCCAGACTGGCATGATCCATTTCAATGTTCACCTCTGCTCCTCCCAGGATGGCCTGGAGACGTTTTTGTTTTGCTGTGATCTTCTTCAGTTGTTGCTCCTTAAATAGTAAATATTGAATAAATAGCAGTGAAATGATATATCGTTAAGTAGAAACAGCAGCATTACAAAAAGCTAAAAATTTTAACCAAGAGAAAAATAAAAATGAAACACAGAGGTCCTCCCTGGTGGCGCAGTGGGTTAAAGCACAGCACGGAGACTCTAAAGCCTCTTCCGCATGAGTTCGATTCCTGCCTGCCCCGGAGGTGACCACATGGTGCCCCAGACCTCTCCTGACCCGCCCGCTGCTCCAACAGTGTACTTCGTTGATCTGCCTGTTCTGTTCCCCACTCTGTCTCTGGTGAAGCCTCTCACCGCCCCTGAGCCTCTGATCTGTACCCCAGTTCTGTATGCACAAATAAATAAAAATCTAAAAAAAACAAAAAATGAAACCCAGAAGTTCATATAATGTTATTACTATTGAGAATCTGACTTGTCACCACTTTCCTCCCGGGAAGTCCGCTTCGTGCTTTTTCACCAAGCAGGTCATTCCTGCCCCCACTGCTCTCCTGGCCAGGCGGTTTTTTCTGTGCTGGGCACTTCTGTTCACATGTGCTGACTGGCACTGCTATTGTCATTTTGTACCAGGCAAGTCACTAACATTCTCTGAGTTTCTGAGTAGCAACAGGCTATGAGCCCAATAGGCTGTAAGGATAAGAAACATAAACCCAAATGTTCAAACAGTTGATAGTCAGCCCCTTTGATAGCCTACCATATTTATGATTGATCTTTATAGCACTCTATCCAATCACAAGATTTCAAAGGAAAATATGTTCAGATACACACTGTTATCATTCCCACCCCACACTCTTCTGTCTTATCTCCCTGTACATCATCAGAGCTCAGGCATGTGATCATTCCTAGCATTTTCTAAATTAAATAGGCCTGTGGTACCAAGGCAAGATTAAGCACTAAGTAGTCTACTCCTAGCATAAGAGAACTGCTAAAGAATGATAGGGAATTTGAGCTAGACAAATACCTAAAGTAGCCTAAATGTTGGGCCTATCTGCTCTTTGAAACCCTGGCTCACAAGAAGCCCCAGGTCAGAGGCAGCCTTGGCAAATTCATTCACATTCTCCATGAGGTCAGCTGTCTCCTCTGATTTGGGGACAGCCTGGCTGCCTCAAGTCATTGTAGTTCTGACCTTTGGGCTGCTATTCCGACAGTGTGGGAAGCTGGTGTGATGAAGACAATGGGCTAATGAATGGATAAGAAAAGGCAAAACTGGGGCTAAGAATACCATCCCCCACCCCAGTGAAGCTTAAAAAACTCAAGGATGCTACTTGGTACAATGAATCAAGTGCAAACACAGAGTATGGATTAGTCATTTTGAATATTGGAAATAAAGATCAAAACTAGCCATTCTTACAGACTAAAATGTATTTTTTTTAAAGATTTATTTATTTATTTGTAGAGAACTGGGGTACAGGCCAGAGATGCGGAGGGTGAGAGGCTTCACCAGAGACAGAGCGGGGAGCAGAACAGGCAGATTGACGAAGTACACTGCTAAGGGGAGCAGCGGGCGGGTCAGGAGAGGTCTGCCGCGCCATGTGGTCACCTCCGGGACAGGCAGGAATCGAACTCATGCGGAAGTGGCTTTTAGCTTCTTAGTGCTGTGCTTTAACCCGCTGCGCCACCAGGGAGGGCCTAAAATGTATTTTTATAAAGCATACATTCTAATAAATGTTTCGAAGCTCATACAATGTCCTAAATAACTGATATTCCCTACCCTTAAGTGGTATGGCCCTAGATGCACACCCAGCCAGTGTGGTTGGCTGGTGACAGCAAAAGCTAGAGCAGCCTCTGAAGACAGTGAACATGATTGTGAGGAGTGATGGCGACATCAGCAGGAAGCAGAGTAGACAACCAGTGCAAGCAGGAGCTAACAGGAGAAAGGAAAGTTCAGGCAAGACAAGGTATCAGCACACCCAACAAAAGCCTAAGCTGGATAAAAGAAAATAGTAAAGCAAGACAGACTATGGGAATACACAAGGAAGCTCACAGAGCCAAAAAGGGAAGAGTCTCAAATAGGTATGCGATGTTTGTGTGAAGGTATGTCTGTATTTTTGAAATACTCTTTAATACAAAATGTAAAAAAAAAAAAAACAGACAAAATATTAAACACACAAAAGGAATTAAAGAATCTTATTATAAGCATTTGCTTCACACCTTTTTTTAAAAAAAAAAGATTTATTTATGCATACAAGAATTGAAGTACAGGCCAGAGGTGCGGGAGGCGGGGAGCAGGTGGTGGTGAGAGGATCCACTAGACACAGAATGAGGAACAGAACAGGTGGCTTGACCAAAATACACTGCTGAGGGGAGCAGCGGTAGGACAGGAGAGGTCTGCTGTGCCTTGTGGGTCAGCTCCCTGGCTGGGGATCGAACTGGTGCTGCATTGGCTGCGGACAGCTTCATAGTGCTGCACTTTAATCCCTTGTGCCACAAGGGATGCCCCTTTGCTTCACATCTTATAAATACTTCTCAGAATATTTTCTCAGTGTTAAATTAGTCTAGATGATGACTTTTTCAAAAATGCAATATTTAATGTGTTATTTGGAGTCACCTTATTATACTTCTGTCGTTTTACAGAATCTAGTTTCCTGTTGACGTCTCTGTTGGTGGCAGCTTGAGGGCTGAGTTGTTCAATAATTTTATTGATTTGCCTTAGGGATGTTGTACATGACCTGCAAAAGAAAATAAAATGTCTATTTTCCACTCTGATAACATTTTTCAAAGAGAGAAATGCTGAAAACATGTCTGTTTTTACTTCTATTACCTATAGATAAAACAAACCTTAACCAGCACTCATATTCTTTTTAGCTACTAACAGAACTGGATAGGTTGTTAGAAGTGGAAAATGACCTCTAGTACTCCTCTCTGATTTAAATCAGCTCATCCCATTCATTAACTGATCATTCAATTTACAAGCATTTTTATGTGTCTGCTTTACTCAAGAAATGGTTCTATAACAATGTGCAATAAGTTGTCCTTTTATATGAAAAAATACATTCTTTTTAAAGTAGGTGGAACAACTCCCCACACAACCCCTACCCCAAACATGAAACAGGCCCCCTCTTCCCACTGTCAACTATGCGTGGGTTTCAAAGACTTACTACGGAAGTCTGAAAAAGTACTAAATCTGTTCTAACAGTTTCTTATATAAGCCAGACATCTATGACAATATTTTTCATTCACACAACTGGAAGACTCAAGTAGCATCATACTTGTAGTGCGACGGTGAAAAATATTTATAAATTACTCCTAAAACAGACTCCACAAAATTATAGCTATTTTCACAGCACTTATGTAACTGCCTGACTTGCATAATTTGCTATTTGTATCCCTTGCAGATTGTAGGATAAAAGACGTCATCAACGCAAGTTACCAGTGGTCTAAGCACCACGTGTCAGTGTCAGTATCAGTCTAGTGACCCCTGCCTTGTGAGCCTGCAGCACTCTCCTTTGTCACCTCTGCAAGTAGCGGACACATTTCCAAGGTCAAAGGTAAAAGTGTGGTCATTACAAGGAGTCTAGGTGCTCACACTTGAAGGTCAGACTACAACTGCCAGAGAACACCTGCTACTCAAGAAGCTAAAGAACATACCAGGATATTCAGCAAACTTATCCATGAAGTGCCAAGAGCCACTGGTACTACAGCCTCTCCCTTGGGATAGCCAGAGGTGCTCCCTTTGCTGTGATCCCCTAGGGACACCATGGGTGAGGCGCCATCCCTCGCCTCTCTCTTGCTTGCTTGACTCTGCCCCCAACACTGACCAAGACGGGGCAACTGTCAATAGGGAGTGGGCTCACCCTGCTACATTAGCCCAGGTGCAGAGCCCACCCGCCCTGCCCATGATGGTTTATGCTCGACAGAGTTCAAGTCTTTTTCTCTTCTGAAACATAAATGAAGTCTCCGTGGTACTTCATCTTTCCTTATAGAGTTAAAAGTAGGGCAGAAAAAAAGGAAAGCAGGGAGTTGTTTCTCGTTTCTAGAAATGCAAATCTGAAAAATTGCCACAAAACTAACAGTTTAGGGACACAAGACTAGAAAGAAACTATAGAACAGAGAAAACTGCGGTGGGGATGTGGGGGAGCGGGGTCACAGACGTGTTCCCAACGTTGAGTAGGACCATGCAGCACTTGGGGTCCTGCACCCGCCAGCCACTCGTGCACAGGCGAGGCTGTCCTCAGATACCAGCACAGCTGTGGTGCACTGGACAGAGACCCTCGCTACTGTACACAGTGCTGCCCCTGAGGGAAAGGCTGGGTTCAACCACAAGATCCAGACGTCCTTAATGACGCCATCCCAAGTAAGAGGTACTCAAAATCTCAAGTTTTTAGCTATTCTCTGAATGTCTCTGTTATACGTAAACACAAGCTCTGACATCAGGTAGAAGCGCCACACTCACGTGAGGTCATCCAGAACGGAACGATATTCCTTCTCCGCATCAGCGAGCTGGGCCACGCGGCTGGCCTCATGGATCGCGCTGTCCACCTGCTGAAGCACACCTTGCTCCAGCACATCCTGGTCATAGACATCCACGCCCAAGCCCTGAAGTTCAAGGGCCTGTGCACTCGCCTCGACCGTCTGGATCTGGTGTCTGTCGATGTGAAGCCTGGCCAGCCCTTTCTTGGGACCCTCTGGCGGACACCCTCCCATGGACATGGACGTGGACAGCCCGCTGGCAGAGGAACATGACGGAAGACTCTCCTCCACCCCGGCGTGGCCATCATTTTCTGGCTGGACTGTCATTTCTTCACTCTCACTGCCATGTTGACCTTGAAAGTAGTCTTGCTCCTGAGTTTGATTCAGATGGGAGATTCCCTCATTTGGCATCCTCTACAGACTAAAAGGAAAAAGAAATTTTAATAAGCCTTTTGGTTTTGTAGAATTGGTGTTTGTGTAGCTTCTAATGATTTCTCAAAAATTCAACTTTCCACATCCTCTTTTGTTAAAAGGATATAGACTATCTTCTTCCTGAGTTCTGTTAACAGACAAAAAGGAAGAGAAATGGAGATATCAGGGCAGCCTGGCCACCAAAATCCTCAGGGATCGCCAAATCTTCTCCAAATCATCTGAAGTCATCTAACTGCTGCTTTCTAAGTTGGCATCTTCACTGCATTATAGCACAAGTGATTACAGTGGCGTGATCAACTGTATTATGTAGATTCAGGGACATAAAGAGAGAATTTCTTACCAATCTAACACTAGAAATTTTAAAGTTGAACATTTGTAGCAATAAAAATAGAAATCACTCAAATGAGAATTTGAGAAAGATTAATTAAAATATTCTCAAAAATTATTCCAAATCAATACATAATATCTCAGTCAAAACATAATATATCTCAGATATTAAACTGGCAAAACTATTAAGTGTAGATAAGGAAAACCTAACTGTTTACATACTGCTGGCAGGAATATAAACTAGTGTAGCCCTTTTGGAGGTTAATTTAGCAGTATCTATCAAGACAAAATGCACACAACCTTTGGCCAGCTAGTCTAGTGTTTTTTTATTCCAGAGAAATATTCAGATCTAAACAAGGATGTTTAGTGCAGCATGTTTTTACTAATGTAGGAATGAAGTATTTTTAGTGACACAGGTATAAAAGCCAATTAAAATGAAAAAAGGTGCACAGGATAAAAACCTTTATATTGAAAAAATGTGTATCCATAACTGTGTGTATGAAAAAGTGACCTGGAAATACCCATGAACCTGCAACCGCTGGGAAAAGATGCGAAAAGAACAAGGAGGAATAAAGGGGAACTTTCACATTTGACATGACTCTACCTGCTCAGAAGCTCCCTGAATGAAAATGCATTCACTATACCACCTGCCTAACAATTTAATGACCACCATAAAAGGCAGTCAAGAGGCAACCTTGTTTTTCTTTTTGAACTTATTTTCCTACTTCATTATTAATGACCGTACAGTATTTGATTTCTCCCCTCAGGTGCAGTCCCCATTCCCCTACCACCACAGCACTGATTCACCTTCCTCCTTGTACTCTCCCCGTGTGTTCCGACCCCTGTCACTCCCTTGCTGTAGGCCTCAGATCTATGGTCAGCGTGCACATTTGTCTTTTTCCTGATCCTTGGTTCCACTTCTCTATATTCCACACATGATGAACTCAATCAACATTTATTTTTCCTTTGGACTCACTGTACTTAGAATAATCCCTTCCAGCTCCATCCATGTTACCACAAATGGCATGATTTTCTTTATTTTGATCATGTAGCAGTCTCATTTTTCATATACTGTGAATAAACTAAGTTTTCTTTCAGCACTGACACTTTATTTCTATGAAATTATCCTAAATTCTTCCACAAAGCCCCCACTAGTTCCTACTTAAATAAGATCACAGCTGCCCAGCAGTAGCATACAAAGTTTCCAAGAAATTAAAGTCATCTGGTCCAGTGGCTCATTCTCTAGTAGGGAAGTCAGTCAGTAAAAATACGTGGGGAAGGTCCACAGGAGAGGCACCAGCAAGAGTCAGCTTGGATACCGGAGGAGATAATGCATTATATCTAGAGCAAAAAACATGTACAAGCTATGAATACCCAGCCCTGGGCCTAATATACAAGATGTGCTCAATACTGAAAGAAAGTAAGAGTCAAAAAGAAGTCTAAAGTAACAAAAAGTTTTCTTTGGACAACTGAGTCAGTGGTGAATTCAATTACACAAATGGCTCTCAGAATGGAATAGGTGAGAAGAAGGGAAAGGGACTGGTGGAAGAGACCAGTAATGTGTCCAACAGGCAGTAAGAAATGCTGCCTGAGCTTGAGAAACAATGGGACAAGATGTGGACACGTCAACAGACAGAACAGCAATCCCAAAACGGGGTTCATTCAGTTAGAAGCTAACACTGAAAAGGTTAAGTGCAGAATAGAGTAAGAAAGTTCCTCCACGTGGGGGCCTTTTCATTATTTCAGGAAAAAAGGGTGAACCTGTTGCTCTATCACTAATCTCCATATTCAACAAAGAACAAGATTTTGGCTCAGAGTCTTCAAACTAGTTGAGCAAGTATCTGAAAGATGACTAGGAGTTAATTAGGCCAAAAGTGGAGTGAACATCTTGCAAAGAAACAAGGTATGTGACTTCAAAGACTCTAGGAGCCGGTGTGTTTGGGAAAACGTGGAGGGGTTGGAGCACAGTGAGAGGTTTTATGTTGTACATGAACAGCCTAGTTAAACGAACTGGTAAGGGCTTCATTCATTGCGCTGTCTCTTACATGGTATCGTCTAACACTCCTCAAAGCATCATGATCTGTGGCCAGGAGCAAGCTGTATTCTGGCTTGAAGGTTTGCTTGTCAAAAACATAGCTAGGGGTGGGAGAGACTAAGTGAAGGTGGAGGGGTGGGCAAGGATCAGGTCACACAGGGCTTGGGGAACATAACTTGGATTTAACACCAAGTGTAATGGGATGACTTATAAGCAGGGTGATGATGGCATGCCCCATTTGCTTATAAAAGATACTAGGGCTCCTGTACCGAACGGATAATGGGTTGAAGGAAACAGTGCAAACAGCAGATGGCAGGAGACAACGGGTGAAAAGTGATGGCCGCTTGGAATAGGGTGGAAGAGGGATGGAAATCATGATGCTACGACAGCATTTATATAAAGGCTGCACAATCCGCCTTCTCTCACTCCTACCGTCCAAGTATCAACACCCACAGCAGCCGAGTTGTATTCATCCCGACTTTCTCTTTCTACTAACAACTCCGATACTGATTTTAAGAGAGAGCAAACAGGGTGGAGCTAACTGTGCGCGGCGGCCTGACACACAGCTGCGAAGCTGACGCTCGGTCGCGGGGGCCTCCCGGGAAGAGGGGTGGGGGCGCTGATGCCCGCGGGCCGGCGGGAGTCGCCCCCCGCCACCCTAGGTGAGCGCGCCCGCCGTCACTTCCGGTCGCAGGCGGGCGGACACGCAATGCCGGTTCCCGTCCGCCCTCGCGCAGATTCCTTCACTTCGTCCTGGAGCCCAGGACCCTGCCGCGGCCATCTGCGGGGGGCCCAAGTGGGACCCAGACACCCCCCTCCCGACGTCCAGCCCAGCCGCCGGAACACTCACCCTGGGGGCGCACAGACGCCCGTAAGGAAACGCAGACGTCGACGCCGCCTGCAACCGAGGGACCCGACAGGGACCGGCGCATGCGTCTTCGGCCTTCGAAAGCACCGCCCACAACAGTGACACCGACCAGGACTAGCGCGAGTGAAGCCAGGGCGCAGGCGCCTCCGAGTCTGTTTAACGCTGCGGGCGAGACCACGTGACTTGGGGAACGCCTGTAGCCCCGCCTCGCTACCTGTGAGTGGGGTGTGAGTATCTTGTTGATGTGAACCTACAGTGTGGTTTGGGACAAGTGCTGCACTTGGTGATAAGGAGCTCTGTAGTAAGGCGATGATAAGAATGAAAAGGCATATTACCGGGGAGGGGTGGGGGATGTATGCAGCTGGGCGTGGGAATTGAGTATTTGCGAGTGACCGCGAGTTACAAAAAGAAAAAAGTAAGCTTGTGGGAGGAAGCCAGAGTTGAGCGCCCCACATTTCAGTAACCATGGGAATTAGATGTTGTGATCTTCCTGGGTCTCGCAAGATTTTAAACACGTGAAGAATAAGGGTTAATTCTTCTCACCCTCCCCTTTTTCCCCACCCCCTCAGCCCCCCCTAGGCAACATACCACCACCTCCTCTTCTCCCCCTCCTTGTGGGACAGGACTGATAAGTGTGGTTGTGGGGTGAGCCTTTTACCTGTCTTGAGCGTCAATTATTTAACGTCTGTTCACAGGTCAAGGAGGTAGGGAGGATTTTGAGCCAGATCAATATTTTAGTTGGGAGCATTTGAAGAAACAAAATATCCACACATAGGTTCAGAAGACGCTATGCCTTAAGGAGTAGCAGTGTTGAGTGGGAGCTGTGAGCAAGTTCTCAGCCCAGAGCTTCTGGTGCTGGCAGAGGGTAGGTTTTCCAGGGGTGAGGGACAGAAAGTTCTCAGGGAGTTGCAGTGAACAAAAAAACATCTTTGGTTCTGGGCAGCGAAGGCCCTAGTCCTTGGGGATAGTCCTTGGGAGTAGTTCTGGGCAGCTTTAATGACAGTACAGACAGGGACTTCGGAAGATTAAAGATAAGGACAGTACATTCTAAGAGGTGCTAACCAAAACATACTGCAGAGATGAGGGCACAAACCCAGGAGGGCTAATGGGAGCCGTATATTTTAAGGCTAAACTGTAAGGTTCGTGGGGACAGTAACTTTTAAGAGACCTTGGACAGGGGAGGGAAAAGAAAAACTCTTGAGAGCAGGGGAATGGGGCACATCTACCAGGAGGAGTACAGTCCCTAGGAGAAAAAGCCAATCACAAAGCAGGATGATGAGATTTTGGAACAGAGAAAAAGGGGTAAATACCCTTAGGCTTGGGCCCATAAAGGCTTCTCTGCCTTCTGCACCTGGGCATCAACATTTTTCCCTTTGAATAAACTGTTCATTGCATTTTTTAATAAAGTGTGTTTCTCTTTGCTCACTTATCTTAGAAGTTTGTGAATTCCTTTTTACAGCTTTGTGGGACAAGAACCTGCGATGGGTCAAGGACTACATAACAGTACACAGGCTTCACCTTATTCTGAAGACTGAAGTCAACAACACAAAGTCAAAGTCGGGAAGTGAACTTCATGATGCTTGTTAATATCACCTTCTTTGTCCTGTCACAACCATATGCCTCTGGTTAGACCACATAAAAATGAAACTTTTTTTATATATATAAAGGAATAAAGTTCTCCTGTTCTCTCAAATAAAAAGTTGAAAATAGACCGTTGGGAAGATAATGGTTTTAATGATTAAATGTGAAAACAGAGTTTCCTTCAGTTATACGGTTGCTCACAACTGTTTCGAGAATGCAGTCCCTTTTTGTTATGTGTACTGTTTTGAAGAGGTCCTGTATATCAAAATGGTTGAGAATTTATAAAGGTTTTTACAAAGGTGTGTGCAGGGTTTGGGGACATGACTCATGAAGTGTCCCTGGGGTAGCGAAGACCTATTCCTTCTGTTATGGACTGAAATGTGTCCTTCCAGATTCTAAAATCCTCACCTTCACTATCTCAGAGTGGAATTGTATTTGGAGACAGGGTCTTTGAAGATTGAAAGTTTATATGAGGCCACTAGGGTGGGCCCTATCCCAGTATAACTGATGCCTTTCTAAGAAGAGATGAAGACACAAACAAGCACGGAGTAGAGAATTGAAGGACAAAGGGAGAAAGATGGCCATCTGCAAGTAAGAAGAAAGTCTGTGGAAAAAAAGCCAGCTCTCAGACTTCTAGCCCCTGCAAATGAAAAAGATTTCATTTCTATTGTCTGTGGTACTCTGTCCCAAAAAGAAAATAGCTGAATGGACAAGAGAAATGCACTCTTTCCCTTGGTCACTCAGCAGGAGGGAGCTGGGGAAAAAAATATCCTGATTTCACCATCTTATTTTGTTGCATCTGCTTGTGTCTAATCACCGATTGGTCAAAGCCTACCAAAAGTCAGAGGGCAAGGGAACCATATAGGTCAGCCTCTTAAGGAACAGGATAGGGTAGAGAGAGGAAGAGTAAGTCTGGAGCATAAAGACAGAAAACACATCATATCCTATCCATTTGTAATTATCCTTTATATAGCCTTTAATTTAGAAAAGGCATCATGATGCAAAGGCATTAATTCAGTAAAGCTATTTAGGTGAAGTGTAGTTAGTTAATTGCAGGTTTTATGTACTCTCTCTAGGCTGAGAGTAGTAATCAGGCCTGGAGATCTCTAAAAGAGACTCCAGAGGGACCCTTTGCCCCTTCTGCCATGAGAGGACACAGAGAAAAAATGTTTACCTAAGAATCAGAAAATTGGGCTCTCACCAAATCCTAAATCCCCTGACATCTTGAACATGCCAACCTCCAGAACATTTTATAAACCATGCAGTCTTTGATATTAGTAGTCTAAACAGAGTGACACAGATAGGGTATTAAGAATGGTGGGACTTCTACTAATTTATTAGTAATATTTGCAACCAAGACTCTCCCCCTCCTACCTACATCCACTCTCGGTCCTCAAGCCCGATCAGTTCTGTCTCCTCCACCGCTTACACACCTGCCCTGTTTCTCCTTCCTCTTTGTTCAGCTGTCTTGACTGTTGTAACCAGTCTCTTAGCTTCTGTCTTGTTTTCTATCTGTGCATATGTTTGCAGTTTCCAGAGGGATTTAGAGTTATGTTGGCAACCAATAGAAAAGCTAATGCTAAATATATTTTTAGCAGATAAGCAAGTAAGCTTCACTTTACCCAGCATCAAAGTTCTAGAGCCCTTCCCACTATAAAACTGACAGCTTCTACCTCTCCCCACCCCCTTCCTTTCCCGCTCTGTTAACCAATGTGTTTTTCATAGGTTTGAAGTTATTTTTGTTGTGCTTCATTGGTTTGTTTTCGTTATTTATAGTCCACATACAAGAGGAACCATCTGATAACTGTCTTTCATGTTCTGTAGTATTTCACTTAGCATAATCACCTCAAATGCCATCCATGTTGTTGCAGACAGCAAGATTTCAACCTTTTTTTCATAGCTCAACAGTGTTCCATTGAGTATATATTCCGGAACTTCTCTATCTAGAGTCTTGGGCATTTAGGTTGTCTTCATGTCTTAGCTAATATGAATAATGTTGCTATAAACACAGGAGTGTATAGATCTATTTGAATTCATGTTTTCATATTCAGCTGATAAATATCAGGTAATGCTGGACCATGTGGTATTTCCACAAAATAAACTCAATATTTACCTGACAGGATGCAAAGGCTTTAATACCATAGAGAAATACTGGCCAGACTCATCATATGTGACCTGGATGATATTCTCTGGCAAAGACATAGTTTTCTTTCCTCTTCACTACCAGGGACTGAAAAAGCTAAGTTAGATAGTGATTTTTAGAGTGGGGAGAGGGAACAGGTTTACATTCCTGGATTAAAATTCCCAAGTCACCCCGTTAGACTCTTTCATTCACTTTTCTCGCCCTGCTAGTGGGTGCTAGCAATGTGCCAGACCTTTGGAAAGCGGATGAGTCACTTCTCTGGGTTGTCAGTGTGGTGATAAATCCTCCATGATTTAGCTCAAGTTTCAGCTCTTTCATAACATTTTTTTCAACACCAGCCTTCAGGCTCAGGGAGTCCTTGCTCTGTGTTCTTAGCTGTAGCACACCACTCACTAGACTGCTATTTTTTTTTTAAGATTTATTTATTGGGGTACAGGCCAGAGATGCGGAGGGTGAGAGGATTCAGCAGAGACAGAGTGGGGAGCAGAACAGGCAGATTGACGAAGTACACTGCTGAGGGGAGCAGAGGGCGGGTCAGGAGAGGTCTGCCACGCCATGTGGATCTCCTCCGGGCAGGCGGGGATCAAACTCATGTGGAAGTGGCTTAAGCTTCTTTGTGCAGTGCTTTAACCCACTGCGCCACCAGGGAGGGCCCTAGACTGCTTTTTTAATGAATGAATTACTTCATTTTTAAATGCAATACCATTTGTTTTACATCCTTGTTAATATTGTAGCCATATAGAATTTCTCCCTGCAGGTATGGTCACCATAGCTCTCCCACCACCAAAGCATCCACAGTCCTCCACAGTGGTCCCTAGTGCTTCCCCACCCCACTCCCTGACACACCCCACCACCCTGTTCTCTCTCCTTCCTCTCTCCCCTCACCAGACTATAATAGGCTGGGTCAGTGTCCATTTCCCCTCTGGACCAGGAAATGAGATCTCTGCTGACCCACAATCTTGGTCCTTTTGCTGTAGAGACACATGACGCCAATCCCAATCCTGTCCCCTCTCCCACTGATCCCAACCCCAGGACCCCTCATCACTGCAGCTGGAGTTGCGGCCGCTGCCTTTCAGGTAGGTATCAGCCCCTGGATGAATGCAGATCTCAGAGCCACCGCCTGCCCCAAAGCTGTCTGAGGAGTAAGGCTTTGATAACTTGCCTCTTCCAACTCGGCAGAAGCCCCTACCACTGCCCACCTCATTGCCATGAAGTCTGTGTTCAGAGACCCACAGATTCCTCAAGATGCTTTTTAAGACTCCCTGCTCTTTGCTGACAAATTGTTAATCAGTTTGTGGCAGCATAAATAAAATTACAGGGTTTAATTAAAACTAATGAATGAGTGAGTGGAGACCAGCCTGGCTGGTTTGCTCTCTGAACCTTGGAGTGGTAGATAATGAAAGTGTCACACAACAAGTAATATGTTTTAGCAGAAATGTGGGACCAGCAGAAAGGAGGCCACAGGAGCTTCTGTACCCGGGTGCAATTTGCAAGTTGGTGGAATTCCTATTTTGGTTTGTCTTATTAACTAATTCCACAGGAACTGTTCCAGTTTTCTGGCCCATTCAAACAGAGGGAAAAAAAAAAAAAGCAGGATCTGTTCTGTTTCCTATGGACCCTTGGCTGACTTTCAGAGGGTGCCCCAAACACTTCAGTCCTTATGGAAAGGAGCAGAGGACACAGCCCACTATAACTAGGGCCCCTCTATAGGCATTTAGGGGGGCGGGTATCTGGAGTCCTGACATTCTCACTATGACAGATACAACAAAAGGGAGGATTGTCCTATCTCCCACTTGGCTTTCAAATGCTTTCTAAGACACTGTAGGTTAAAACCTTTTCATCCTACTTGGGCTTGGACCCGAATTCCTTATTAACATAATCTTTTTTTGTATACAGTTTAAGTAAGGAATTTTTCAGACATGTAACTACTGTGTGAATGAGGAAAGTTGGGACTTTGGTACCATTTTAAAAGTCACATCCCTGATGGCAACTCTCCTTGCAGATTCCACAGCTCTGGCACAACAGTCTATGCTATAACTTGTCACTTTCAAGTTGTTTTCAAGCTGTTGTTCCAAATACAGAAAGAATAGCTTACATTTTGTCTCCAAGAATTAACATGCAAAAATCAATGTTATTTCCTGGTGAATTACTACCCTTTCTCTTGTTCAGTTAAGCCATTATACCGACTTCAAAAAAAAAAAAAAAACTACATGCATAAGTGTAGGGTTTTTGAGAAATATTTGCTACAAAAATGGGTGCATTGGCTCAAATGAATTTGAGGACTGTTGTTCATGCCAACTATGAACATTATTGAGAAAACATGTGGAAAATGTTCTCTCCCACTGCTCCTCCTGTTTCCCGTCTCCACCATCTCACCTTTGATTTAAGTTCCAAGGCATTTTCCAAAACCACTTCTAGCCTCCTGGAGCAATTTGTCAGGGTTGAGGACCATGAGGGAAGGGGGTTCTGAGCCAGGCTGGACACAGGGAGAGTGTGGTAGGCAGAATTCCAAGATGAGCCTCTACTGGCCCTGCCCTTCATCATCCCCAGAGTGTGTGGATGATGGATTTGGCCCTGTGACCAGGTTCTATTATATAGCAAATTCATTTGAGCCAACATACCCATTTTTGTAGCAAATATTTCTCAACATTCCTACACTTATGCATGCAGATCGGTAGATTTTCTATATGAGCTTGTGTTAATCTCCTAAGCTCTTTAAAAGCAGAGAGCTTTCTCTGGCTGGTGGCATGAAGGGAAGTCACAGAGTTCCAAGGTGCCACTGCTGGATTGAGAATGGAGGGGGGCACCTGACAAGTGCAGGTGGCTTCTAGGACCAGAGGGCAGCCTCCAACTAACACCCACCAAGGAAGCAGGGAAGACAATTCTACGATCACAATGCACTGAATTTTGCCATAATAGTCATGCACTTGGATTTGACATCTTCCCCCAGGCCTTCGGAACTCAGACGTGCTGACACCTTGACTTCAGCTTGTGACACTCTGAACAGCCATACTCTCTTCCTCCAGTCTTTATATTCCAGACTGCTCACCTGTAGCTTTAGTAACATTAAGAGGTAACTAATACTGATAGAAGCTAAATAAAATTAGCTGGGAGCTAAGAAATGGGCGCTGTTTTCAAACTGTTCTATGGCTTGTAGAACAACACCAGGAAGTTAATACAGACAGGAGCTGTCTTCCTGAGGACAGCAGGGTGACTTATATGCAAGGAGATCTGAGAAGCAGTATCTGTGAAGAAGCTGAAGCCCACGCCTGATGAGGGGGAAGTGCAGCACAGAGACCAGATGCAAGAATTACTATCATCGTAGGAAAGTCCAAGTGGAGATGGGTCAGCCTGGTGTCCCTGGCATTGACAAGGTTCTCTTTAAAATGGCATAGACAGATGACAGAGAGAGAGATACATGCATATGTGGAAAGACAGACAGAAGACATACATATATCATCACACACAGAGAGTGAGAACAAGCACAGCCTCAAAAACAAGAAAATTCACACACCATCCAAAATACGAAAAGCCCAGATAAGCCAGCACAGAGGCAGTGACCTTCATCTTAGCTTACAGCCTTCAGGTCTATACACAGGGAGGCATTTCTGACTCCTCCCCACTCAGGGAAGCACCTCACCCTTAGTGCCACCCCCCAGGTTTAGCCAATGTTTTCTTCCTTTTTAGTTCCTCCTGCATCTTGGTCTTCTCCTGCCTGTAAGTGTAGCCGGTCTTGAGCGCCAGAGTAACTACTGTGGAGTCAGTGGTAATGTTTTTCATGAAGTTGCACTGGGTCACATTTCTCCCTCCAGAATTGTGGTGTTTGTAGTTGACTCACCTATGATTCAGTACAGAAGAGAGACAGTCGGGGGGGAGGAGCAAAGGCACAAAAATCAGCAAAGGTCCCAGGAAATATTTCAATTTAATGAACTAACATTCAAGAATAGAATGCAAAGCCCTCTCAATTAATGCCCTGGGATTACAGCTTTAATTAAAAACATTTAAAATCCCTTTTGTGGACAAGGGTTGGCATTGTGGCCAGTGTGCTGTGCACTATTTTCTGACTGATAAAGGAATTGAGACGTTGGTCCAGGGGAGAAAATGCCAGACTAAGCAAGATTCCAAAGTGGAAGCAATTTGGAAATGGTTTGGAGATCAATTCCCTGCCCAAAACAAGCCCAAACTAGAGCTTTTTACACAGATGATTAGAAATGAAAGCAAAAATTTCGTCAAAGCAAAGGTGTGTATGCAACATATTGGCCCCTTGGTGTCATTTGAAGGAAATTAATGTGGAAGACCAAAGAGATGGAGTTTGCAATATGCAATGCTCCAGAGACCTGCCTGTGATTTTGTTCCTAGTGTAGCAAAAATGAATGCTCCCAGCAAACCTTCAGGGAAAAATAAGACATGTGCATAAGTAAGATTAATCAGTAAAGCTAGCACCGATCTAATGAGTCATCTTTGACATCACAAAACTTGAAAAAATACAAGGTTGGAAACTGCTAGATCTGTGTGCTCTCAGAAGCAGCACCCTGGGGCTACCCCAGCGCACAGCTGAGGCCACTCCTGAGCACATCAGGCCGAGCAGAGAGGCAGTGACCAGTGAAGGCTGCATATTGGAGTATGGGCCTACCATGGGTCTCTTGTATGGAAACTAGAAGGAGAAAAACAAAGATGTGGGGACTCATGAAACTTCTCCCATCAGGACTCACATCTCCTTAAAGTAAAGGTTGTATTTCCATTCTAAGAAATCATCCCCTAAGAAGACCTGGGATGCAGCCCTGGGCTTCTGGAAGACTGGGGAAATGAGGGACACAGGCCATGAGCAGGACAGTCCTCCACAGTTTGTAGAGCTGACTGAAGAGTGTTTGACATGACCCATGCTCAATGTGCTACTTATTCTCCATCTTCACATGTTGCCAGGCCCTGCAGACCAGGCCACACCTAGAACTGGCCTCTCTGTTCTGCCATACATCTGCACCTGTTCACACACAGATTTTCCTGCCCTTGAGCCTAAACATCTTGTGTTCTCTCTCCTCTTGATCACCTCCAGACACGGTCTAGGACAGACTGAGGAGCTTGGTGCTGTCTTCATAAATCAAAGTACCTTTTAGAAAACAGTCTGCTTGATTCAGTGCCTGAGATGTCTCATCCCTGCCACCTTTAGCCTTCAAATCACCAAATGAAGCCAGACCATGACCCTTTGGCCACATACTCCATGAGTATTTCCTAGTTTTGAAAGTTTTCTTCAAACACCCAAAGTACTAACTGTGGGCTGACTCCATTCACATAGAAGACAGCAGTCTCCAGCAACCTAGAGAGATGCCCTGGAGTTAGAGCCTTCTGAAAGAACAGCCAGGCCCCCCTGCAAACTCCATGGAAGCAGAGTCCTCCCTGAAGAGCTCACTGCATCATATCTGTGCTTGTGCACCCTGCATCCAGGCGACTGCACCCACTGCTGGAACTGTGCATGCCACTGGGTGACTGATTTATTTCACAAGTGGCAGCTGCATCTGATCTCCTTGACACAGCCTCCCTCCCCAAGTAGCTAATCCTAGAAGTCCTCAGCAAAGACTTCAGGCTTGACCCTCTTTCTTGGGTCATCTACACTCCCTGTCCAAGCTTGCACATGGAGGAGAGTTTCTAGGGTTCTCTTCATGACAGCCATCAAGTGTTCAAAAGGCAAGAGCTTTGGAGAAATGTGGAGACTCACTTGGCCTGGTGTCCTGGCTCAGTCACCGAGGTGCACCCTGGCAAGTGGATTAAGATTGTGGAACCTTGATTTCCTCATCTTCCATTCAGTCAGTGAACAATTGCTGTCCCTGCCATGGATGTGCACTGCTGTAGGCACTGATGCTACCACAGTAACCAAGACGCAGTCTCTGCTTTCCTGATGCTTACATCTCAGCAAAGAGACACAAACAAGCAAAAATGAGTAAGCAAATAAATGCTGTCATGTCAGCTGGTGTAAATGCCATACAGAAGTCGACGTGACACAGGGACAGTGCTGGACAGCAGGAGTGGTCAAGAGGCTTGCTCTGAGGAGATGTAATTGGGTTGGAGCCTAATAGCCAAGAGGAGGTCAGTCATGGAAAATGGAGAGGGAAGTGAGAGGAGAGTGGGCTGCAGGCAGTGTGAATCGCACCTATGCAAGGAACAGAAGGGTGGTGAGGAGAGTGAGTGAGGGACAGCAAGGGAGGTATGGTCCAAGATGTGGGCAGAGGGGCTGGATTGCAAAAGCCTCATGAGCCAGAGTCCTCCCTGCTGGACTTTTATTCTAGTTGTAACAGAAAACTACTGGAAGGATTTCAGCAGGAGATGAGAATGAGAGAATGAGAATGAATATTACCATATTCAACTGCCTGTAGGCCCTGTTATTTAAGTAAGTGTAGCAGTGGCTGGAGGTGGAGGTGGAGAGGAGCTTTGCAATAGGTGACGGCTTCAAAGGCTTTCCGCGATTGTCCAAGAGCGATGGAGATGAAAGAGCATGTTGTTTAGTGGCAATTGGATAAAAGAGGAAAATCAAAGTAGAAATTTTAAAATTTCTTGGGATGAACAAAATGATGATATACAAATTATGGGATGGTGCAAAAGTAACCCCAAAGAGGAAGATAATTATAATGAGGTCCGTATTAAAAAGCATGAAAAATACCAAATAAACAACCTAACATCACATCCAAAGCAATTCAAAGAAGAGGCAGAGAAGTGTCCTTCTCCCATAGTGAACTGTGGTGAGACCAGACAGGGCCAGTGATGCATAAGTAGCAGCACCTATGGCATATTCACCTAAGTGTTGGCCACTCAACTAAATGGTGGGTTTGTAAGAACAGGCCATGTGTCACATACTGTCGTTGCTCTTCAGCCCAGCACCTAGCTCAGTGCCTTGCTTAGAAATTGTTATTGATAATTTTAAGCAAAGACAAATAAACTGCTTTTTTGCCCCAAACCAAGGGTGACATTTTAAAGATTTTTACTTCCTTGTCAATGTGACGGTTAACTGCATATGTCAAACTGGTGAGGCTGTCTTGTCCAGAGTTCTGTCAAACATCTGTACATATGTTGTTGTGAAGGATTTTTAAAGATGAGATTAACATTTTAATCATTAGACTTGGAGTAAATCAAAGTACCCTTAATATCAGTGGATTTTATCTAGTCCGGTGAAGGTCTCCAGAGAAAGACTGAGTTTCCAGGAAAGAAGGAATTCCACATCCTCTGGACTTAGCTATAATATCAACTCTCCCATTGGTCTCCAGCCTGCCAGCTTGTCCTAGAGACTTCAGACTTGCCCGCTGGCCTTTTCAAGACCAAGCAGAAGCAAAAGTTTCTAAGCTATACCATCACTATCACATGAGCCCATTTCTTAAAATTAATCTTTCTCTTTCTGCATATTACACATCCTATTTGCATTAAATTTGTAGAGAACACTACTAACATCCATCAGAAACATTTATCCTAAGAGCCCAACCTCTGACATTTCAGAGGGTCAGATCTTCCCTAGGCTTCCCCACTCTGGGCTGGGGTGATCTGTAAATGGTCATGGGTTAAAAGGGAAAGAAACCTTGAAATACAGAAATGTCCCAAAGTAAATCCTCCCTGGGACATGCCAGCTTGCTCCCCCAAGCCATTTCCTAACACCCCACTGCCTTGCTAACACTTAACCCCTTAAGATGACTCTCAAGAGATTAAAAAAAAAAAAAGCTGCCAAATGATCAGAGAAGTTTGGAAGACACTAGCTGATCTTATTCAGATTTCTATAGTAAAATACAATATAGCCATAACAAAACTCCCCAAACATGTTTAATTCTGTTCAATGTAGTTCAGGATCCGACCCACATAAGATACGGGCAGCCCCAAAGGAATCACTACAGAAGATGACTGCCAGAAATGGAACAATTAGGGGCATAAAAAATCACACAAACCAAAGTGAAATTTCAGTCACGAAACAGCTTGGCATTCAGCATCAGTTAGCATTTCTCCAAGCCCAAATAAAATAATATGATTCTCTTTGCTATGAGAGATCCTGGGGAACCCCTTGACTAGGGCACAGCTGGGGTGTGATTCTCCCCTTTGGGAGGAGTGAAGGAGACACACTCCATTTCTATGTGTCTTCCCCCAGAAAGGGGTGTACAAATCCGCTTTGAGGAGGAAGGCATAGATCCTCTGCCTTAACCAGAAGTTAGAAAGCCCCATTCTTTAAAAATCCTGCCTGTTTAGTCTTTTGATATGATTTAAATAAAGTAAATGAAATTAATGTGTTTCCTTTATAGATAAGTATAATTTAACTTGTAATTATATCATAAATATGTTTATAAATATAAATTAAACTAAGGGCCCTCCCTGGTGGCGCAGCGGGTTAAAGCACAGCACTAAGAAGCTAAAGCCACTTCAGCATGAGTTCGATCCC
>NW_004567112.1:26152287-26161146 GCF_000260355.1 Condylura cristata | reverse complement strand
ATATATATATATATATATATATATATATATGAACTAAATTACTTTAAAACTCTTATCTCATTATGCCCCAAATTAAGGATTCTATGCCTGTCCCCTTGGACCCACAATTCTACTCCAGAGAAGGTGAGAGAGTTGGAACATTTGGGAAATGCCTTTTTGTTTAAACAGTGGCCCAACTGGCTTCAGAAGAATTTGACTGCGGCTACAGGAACACCCACCAGGTCCCCCCACCCCACCCCAGGACCAGAGCCTTGTGGATGTTCCCAGTGTCACAGATGAGGCTTGACAGTTGCATGTCACCATGTATAACTGGGAATAAAGAAATGAAGCCTTCAGACTCCACCTGTCTCTGGGCGACCTGCTATTTCCTTTTCAGGGAGACTAACACTTTGGAGTACAGTCCACGTACCCTGCAAACCATCTACTATGTGTCAGAGACTTTACAGCCACTATCTCAAAGAATCCACAGGACCTGAAAAACCAGTAACATCCCCAAAATCACACCAGCAAGGAGGAATGATTTCAATTTGAATTCAAATCTAGGTTTTTCAACTCTAGTGATTTCAGGTTTCTGGGTTCTTAGAATTTTATTGCACAATCCTGAAATGACCCAGACAAAGTGTTTTAACCCTGCCATTTTAATTTGAGCAACATTTTGACTAAGTTGGTTGGGGACTAGAGAGAGCACAAGTTGGGGGGGGGGAGGGGACTGAGGACTTGTCAAAAACAGTCCACATAATACACATAATTAAAATAGCTTAGGTAGAACCTCCCTGGTGGCCTTGAGGTGAAATCTAGTGCTAACCACTATGGCCCCTTCACAGGACCTGAGTTTGATACCAGCTGACCCATATGGCACAGCAGCCCTCTCCTGTCTCTCCTGCTGCTCCCCTCAGCAGTGTATTTCAGTAGATCTGCCTATTCTGCTCCTGACTCTGCCTCTGGTGAATTCTCTCACCCTCTGCATCTCTGGCCTACACCCCAGGGCTTCTATGCAAAAATAAATAAATAAAATCTTTTTTTAAAAAAAAGCATAGGTAAATGTTTTAATTGACTAAAGAAATGGATACATTAATAACAATAAAAATGACCCAAAAAGAAAATTCACAGATGTAGGATTCTGTTGGTGAAATTTAATATGGATTTTTAAAGCCCAATGGATCAAATCTTCATAGAGAAATTTATAAGGAAAAGCATTTTTCCCAGTAGAGATAATTTCAGTGCAATAAAAATGTAAATGATAGCCAAATGTGTTTGCTGGGTTGTTGAAGTCAAGAGGGAGCATCTGTCATTCTCAAGAATGACCAGACAGTGGCAGCCAAGATCTATAGTTGGAATCCGCCCACTGATTCCAGGGGAGCAGCCGATACTGGAAAGACATAAGATACTTTCAGGCACTGTAAACAAAGCCCTGCTGGGAACTTACTAGAAATGCAAATCCCAAACCCATTGACTCAGAAAGTACTGGTGGGGGGGGCTCTGATTTTGAACAAGCCCTCCAGGTGACTCTGCCCACGCAGGAGCCCTGTGGCCAGCCCCAGATCCATTCTCTCCAAAATCAGCAGGCACTACTGTAGGAGTTGATGCTTTCTTTCTTTTCCCCATCAGCGTCTTCCTAGCCTCTAAATCACTTATTTGTAAAAGGAATAAAATGCACTGACTCTATGTCAGACTTGGGGGCTGCCCTATTGAACCTTGTCTCTAGTTCTGAAACAGGCTCAGAGCTCTGGGTCTGCCAGACCAGCTCCCAGGCTGGGGGGCTCATTCCTGTTGTCCCCTGGGAAACTGTGGTTGGTCCATCCTCAGTCTAGCTCCCAGCCTCACCCCAAGCTGCTCTCCTGCTCTACTGCACACACTAATGCCTTGGAAGCGCATTTTCCCATTTGTTTTGCGTCTCCTCTTGGAAAGGAACCTTGGATTGACCAGGCCCTTCCCCACCCCTGGTGCTAGATTTCATTTCCACCAGGGAACTCTTACCAAAATTTTCCCAACTCGTAAATTAGCGGAAAAATCCATCTGGTCCTCAATATTCCACCAGATCTTGCCGGTTTCTCTCTGAAAAGCCTAGGCCACATCCACAGTCAGCAGCAGAGAGGGTAGTCTCTAGCCACCACCTACCCACCACCGAAGGGAAGCAGTTAGCTGAGGCCGTCCCCACTGGCCTGGGTAGGATCTGGGCACAGCAGCTGACAGAGCCCAGGCTTGAAGAAGCAGACTGCTTTTGTCGCCGCTCTGATGCTTTCAGCAAGGTTTACACAACTCACCACACCTTGCCAAGTCTCAATTTCTGTAAAAGGGGGCTAACACCACATTTTTCACAGGTTCCCTAAACAGCCAGGCCATCAATGTCCAGCACGGTGTGCACTGTGTCGCAGTCCCTCGGCGCCTGCAGTTCCCTGCCTTCCCCAGGAAGCTGTGGGTTTCTCACACCTACCCTTAAGTGAACAGACGGTGTCGCCCATTCTGTCACAGACATTGGGGGGCAGAGATGGCAAACCCAAACACTCATAGGATACGGGAGACAGCAGGAGTGAGTACATCAGCGAAAGGGGCCTGAGCGAAGCTGGTGATGCATGGCCCGATTAAAGGGGGAAGTTGCTCCTTGGCCCAGGAAGCTGTTGCCAGAGGACAAAGAGAAGCCAATCAACTGACTTTCTTTTTTAAGGAGACATTGGAGATAAAGGTGTTTAAGGTGTTTATGTGACGTGAGGCTATGACCTGCCCCCTGGGGACAGTTGCAGAGGGGATCCACGCCCAGGTCACTCCCAGGTGTGACCAGCTGAAAGCTTGGAGGTCTTGCCAGGAGGCCCCAAGACAGGGAAGGGCCTGGTGCCCGGTCAGCAGGCCTGGCTTTGACTTGGCCCTGCTAACTGAGAGAACCTGCACCCCATGATGACCGACTGGAGGCTCCTCTCCACCTGTAAGGCGGAGCTCTCACAGGCCAGCTCTGTTTGCCTTTCACTGGGCTTGAGTGAAGTGGCATGTGTGACAGGACCTTGAAACTCGAATGGGAGGTGTTCCCACTCATCGGCGGTAACAAACTTCATCTGGTAAAGAGCACTGGATGCACATTACAGTCCGACGAACTAGGTTTGTTATCTTGCGACAGACAGCAGAGAGACAGGCTGCAGAGAGCGTGTGCTTGGCGTCCGGCCACAGAGGGGCGAGGGCACCGGGGAAGGGCAGGAGCGAAGGCCCAGTCTAGACAATGCTTGACAGCGAGGCAGTCAGGCTGTAGAGAGGAATCTGCTGAGCGCGCCGCCCGGGGCCAGCTTCCTTCAGAAGCACTCAGGTACGGTCAGTGTAGAACACTGTGTCTGAAACCTGTTGCTTAGCTGGCTCCTCACACCGCTAAGTGGAGATGGGGGCTGGGTCCCCGAGTCACGGTGAGCCCCGAACTCAGATTGTCCCGTGATGACAGGGCTGTTCTGTTCTCACTCATGATCCATAGAGCCGAGTTTCTGGTCATCTGTGATTTCAGAGAGCACATTTATCAGCGTCATGCCCTCCATATTCTCACAGAGAAGATGTAAGGTCAGTAACAGTGGCCCTTCTGGTCACACACGCAGGAACCTTTGTTAGAACTAGAAAACCTGCCTCTGAGCTCCAGCAGCGTCAGCTCTGTTCATCACTTACTTCCTCAGAATGAGTTTGAGGACTGGTGCAGACCCACGACCCCTAATCTGCAACTTCAGAATCTTACAAGCACTGAGAGCAAAAGATTATTTTTTAATCTGTAGTTTAAATGGCAGCAAACCCTGTTCTGACCTGACTCCTTTGGTAGCAAAACCTGCTTGAAGTGATAGGTGTCTGTGTACGGTTCTGACGATCCTATAAATTAGGGATATTTGCACATTTCTCTGCAGAAGATATCGATGCATTTGATTATGGGGCGTCCTCTTTGGCCTTGGTGGGAAAGTATAAATTTCACAGTATATGTACTATTTTATCTTTCTAAAATATAAAAGGTTTTTCAACCTCCAAAGTTATGAACCCAAGGTTTGGGATCTGGATTTGCTGATTTTGGTAGGTCGCTAACACATGGACTGGGGGATAAAAAGTGCTAAGAGGAACGTTGCTCAAGCGGGAACAAACACCAAGTGCTCAGCGTTGCCAGCCACTGGGATTCTGGCTGCAGGCTGTGGGGGCCCTTCTCCCCCTCCCCAGGGTCCACCTTCCCTGTCTCCTGGGCAAGGTCTAAGGGTACACGCCATAATCAAATGCATCAATATATTCGGCAGAAAAATGCGCAAATTTCATAATTACTGCTCTCTCACACCCCTGAAGGCCTTCCCTCGGCATTGCCACTTCTGCAGCTGTCCTCGTGGGGTGAGCCCCCTTCTCAGGACAGATGTGTCACCACGTCTGGCCCTCCCTTGCACCAGATGCCCCCCAGATCCTGTCTTTCATCTCACCTTGCGCGCTCAACCAGGGGCCTTCCGGATTCAGGAACAAGGCCAAGCCAACTCTGCCTGGGAGCTTTCTCCCTCCCACCCGCACACACCCCAGTCCTGACAATGAAGGGCTGATTAGAAGGAAGGCCTCGCATAGGATTCAGGCAGGAATCGAGATGCTGGGTCCCTCCTCTCCTGTCACGCAGTCGCAGAATAACCCAGGAAGATACTACTTCCGAACATCAGAAGGCAGCTGCTGCTGACTCCTGGGATTGCAGACACCTGAGGAGCCATTCAGGACCCCCTGTGCCTTCTTTGCTTCCTGGCGGCTGCCTGAGTTATCAGCAGTGGGCTGAACGTTACCAAGACTTTCCAGAAAGCTTGGGGCTGACTGCTGGACTCCTCCCAGAATGGGCTGTCTCTGCTTTTCATTGAAAGAGCCCACCCCAGCTTGATATGCTGGCAGCTCTCAGTTCTGCTGGGGCCAGGCCCTGAATATTCCCTCCTAAGGGACTGAGGCCGGCTCTCTGCTGTTAGTCTTGAGTCGAGTGAGAAGAACCCAATAACAGGGAGAGCCACAGGTCCTAGAGAGAAGGGCACAGATCCCCCAGGGAGGGGCTAGACAGGGCTTTGCATTCTCCTTGAACGCTTTATTGAGACCCTGAGCAAACTCGGGAGGTCTGGGAGGCCAGTGGCTGTGGGCTCAGAGGCGAGCCTGTCTGGGCTGAGGCCATGGCCGAGAGCTCTTGGGCTGTAGGTTGGCACAGTCACGATGCCAGGAACCCTCTCCGCTCCTTTCCCTTCCCGTCCTCACCTGCTGCTGTGCACAGCAGCCCCGCCACTAGCCACCCTCTAACGCCCGCCCCACCTCTGCTTTCTCGAACTCTGGCCTCTCCAGGTCCACCATCTCTTACCCACACTCCTTCTGGGCTAATTCAACAGTCCCTCAAGGGCCTTGGACTACCAGTCCCTACCACCTCCAGGACCTCTCCTCAGGACCCCTGGGGGGCCCCAATCCAAGAGATCATGTCCCCAGCCTCTGTTGCATGTCACAGACTGGGGTCCAAACTGCGGCTGTGGTCGATGGTGGCGCAGAAGCCCCTGCATCGATACCTGCTGGGGGCAGTCGCCCCCACAGAGAAGCCCTCCTCCCCTTCCCACCTCTCCCCCAAGGCCAACAGAGGGGTCAGACACCAGGAGGCAACCCCAATTCCTCCTCACCCTCCTAGCAGCACCCTCAGCCCCTCCATCTACTCCAGAGGAGCAGCAGGTGGGGCGCTGGGGAGCCAGTTTCTCCCCTTCCCAGCTGACATTCAGCTCTCATCTCCATCTTGCTTCCCTTTCCGTAGGTGCTCGTCGGGGCCATTCCAGGGAGGAGAGATAGACGGTGTGCTTTATCTGTCAGCTATGCACATGGGTACACACACTGGGGAAATGAAACACCAAGGGGGCAGGAAGGGGCGGGAGCAGTGGCCTTGCAGCCCAGATCATCACTAAAAAGTGCAGATGAGAGGCAGGTGGAGTGAGAAGGGCAGACGGTCACTGTCCTAGCAGAGGGGGACAGTGGCAAAAGACTGGGTAGTGGCTGAGCAGGCATGTCAAGGACTTGCTGATGGGTGTGAGGGGGTCTAGAGTAACTGGAGGCCGCTGTGATGTCCAAACTTCAAAGGGCAGCAAGTAAACAAGATGTCCCTCTATTAGCTGGTTGGTTTTTTGGTTTTGGTTTTTTTTTTTTTTTTTGGTTTTTTTTTTTTTTTTTAGGTAAGTTAGATCAGAAAGGAGGTCACAGGAGGTGTGACAGTGACATCTCATCATCAAAGGGCAGCGATTGAACAAGATGGCAAGTTCCCCCATTAGCTTCCGAAACATTAAGGTAATAACCCTGAGTACTGTCAGAGTGGAAAGAAGCACCCCCACTGTTGGGGAACCTGGCGCCCTGCTTTCAGAAACTATTTGGCTTTATGGATTAAGAATGTAAAAATGTCTACCCTTTGGATCAGTCCTTCCACGTCTGGGACTGCATCCCTGAGAAAAATCCCCAACATGGGAGTCCTGATATTGTTTCCTCCAATTAGCCATGAAGGCCAGAGGGACCCTGACATGCTGCCCCTCTAGGCCCCGGGCCCTGCACTCAGCTCTCCATTGCCACCCCTGCTGGCCTGGTCTCCCACCTGGAGCATCTGTCTCAGGATGTGACTGTCTTCTCCAGTGGGCATTGGTAAGCATGCAGCTCCCACACCACCACCCCACTCCCCACCTGCCTTCTGTTCCTGGACTGCCCAGCAGGGCTCCACCCCTTGACCATCAAAGAATCCTCTCTCTTCTATACTCAGTACCACCAAGGCCAGTCACCCTTCCCTGGGCACAAGGCTAAGAGGACAGCTTGGAGCAGTTTCCCACCATGATGGAAGGTTTTTTCTGGAGGCTCTCCACGTAGGGCATGGCCTGAACCCGTCCTAAGACTCCTGCACAGTGGTCCTGACCCTCGGTAGGGCTGACTGAGAAGGGCCACTCAGAATGAGGTCTGGTCCTGCTCTTCTACCTCTCTCCAGCTCCTAGGAAGGACAGAGTTTCTCTGAGCTCAACAACCAAACACACTAAACACTTCACAAAAGAGACTGGAATTTTCTCAATATCTGGGGTCAGAAGAAAAGAATTTTCCACATCATGCAGTCTGCTACCAGATAGCATCCAAGTTCAAGCAAGGAAATGGCACTTACTCATTTGCAAAGCCATGAACAGTGCACTCGGTGCCAGCCTGACCGGGCATAGAGTCTGCCGGTGGTCAAGCACCCGACTCGGGCCTCACAGCCTTGTAAGGGAAATGCACCTGTGTCATCAAGAATTAGTTTGAAATTAGCTTTAAGTGAAGTTTAGTTAGTAACATCTTAATTGCATGGGAAGACAATACTCTGGTCATTCTTGATACTCAAAAAATATCATATTTTCAATTGAGTCGCATGCCCGCTGACCTTGCCCACAGCCACCAACCCAGCCAGCGAGCCCCCCACCTGCGTCATGTCTCCAGCTTGTGCTCTGGCTGTGAAGTCTCAGTGTCCTGCCCCATGTTGCCACCTAGAGCTCTAGGAATCTCCAGGGGATTCCTCTCCTCCATCAGGCTTCTCTGAGTCAGGACTCGCTGTAGGACTCGACTCTTAGGTGAGCATGGCTGGAGCGAGGTCTAGACAGGGGTGTCCCAGCCAACCACCTGCCTGTGTCCCAAGAGGCCACTTACTTCTGTTGAGATACAGGCGTTTTCTCCAAGAAACTCCCACAACATGACCAAAGTCTAGAGGCCGGGATCCCCACCTCCACAGCCCAGACCTTCTCTCAGGATCACGTTTTGGCCCATGGCCACAGTGCAGCCTCACAAATTTCTTCAGATATGTTTTCACGTCTAAACTTTACAAGAAAGGGTCAGAACTCTAGTCATTTCCCTCCTTCAAACAACTCCCCAGAGAACCACTTTCCACTAGTTTGTCTACCTGGGCCAGATCTGAAAGGGTCACAGCCCATGTATGAGAAGCATCAGCTAGTGTCAGTGCACAATCATGGGTAGAGTTGGGGCGTCATTGACCTGCAATCCTCGGTCTACTCCCCACTCTGCCTGTGGACCCACAGACCCTAACATCCTAGCTTCCTGGTTCTAGCCTCATCCTGAGTGCAGACCCCAGGGGAAGACAGGATCCAGATAATCTTCACCTCAGCACATCCCCAGGCCCCAGAGGCCCCAAGCAGCATCCTGGGATGTCACCTGTAGCTGTAGCTTGGCTCTGGAGAGGAGGGAGGATGCTCCTTTCCTGCTGGCCACCTCCCAAGAATTACAGGGAGCTGGGACCCAGCCCCACATCAGGCTTCCTGCCCCACTGAGTCACCCAACCACTTTTGTGGGCATTGGGCATTTGGGCTCCGGGGCCACCTGTTGTGGTTTGGGCTCTGTTGCTTCCTAGTCGTGTGAACTGGAGAAGGTTATTTCATCTCTCTGTATCTCTATTCCATCAGATCTAAAATGCGAGGGCATTATAGCATCAACATGACAAGGTTGTTGTGAGGAACAAGTAAGCCAGTGCCAAAATTTTTAAGCTGCAGGTTCTCAACCATTTGCCAATTATAAAACCAAGTCACTGGGTTAGGACTAGCATTTAACATAAATAGAGTGGAAACAAGAGCACAGCTCTCTTCAGAGAGGTCAGAACTCACATCTGTCCGGTGTGTGACATAAACCGTTCCCAGATGTTCCTCCCGTGAGGCCCAATTGTGGATGTGGAAGATGTTAGTGGATCAAATTCGGGTCAAGGTGGGGCAAGGACATGCACTCAAAGCCTGGAATCCCTCCGGGCAGTTCTAGAGTGTGTGCCTGTGGACCAGAAAGTGCCCTTACTGGGTAACCTGTTCTCCTGGGAAGAGAACAATGGGACTGGACATGGATGTGCTGGAGCCGCTGGAATAAAGCAGTCAGGCAATG
>NW_004567112.1:26148779-26151432 GCF_000260355.1 Condylura cristata | reverse complement strand
CCTGAAAGCCCGCCACTAGACTAAAGCAACTTCTGGCCGGGACCCATGGAAAAGGGTCAGAAATGGCCAGACAAATCTGGGAGGAAAAGAGCAAAATCAAAATCAATATAAACAGTGCCATAGTCGCCTCCCTACAGGTCTCTCACCCACATCTGCCATAACCAGTCCAGGGTCAGGAAACAAGCCCCATTTCTTCGTCACATGCTTGCAGCTCCAAGTGGCTTCCTCAGGTCTCCATCTTGTTCTCCATTCAGCCTCATTCCCTTCTTCTCTCTTCTTTTTCCTCTGCTCAGCTCCACCCTCCTTCTGGGTGGGGCAGGGAACCTGGAACTTCCCTTTTCCTAGGGACCACCTAGGAAAACTGTTACATGATCAGTTTGGGGGTGGTCACACTAGAGACAGAGGAACCTGCCAAGAGGCTCCAGTGAAAGTCCTAACACGAGATAATAAGGACAGAGTTCAGACGTCTAGAGAAGAGACAGGTATAGCTTCTGTACCCGGGGCTAGATGGCGTCCAACACCCAGGGGAGGGTGGCTGCTGTGACCTTGCGTGAAGACTGCTGGGGAGAGCAGGACTTCGAAGGCCACAGAGGAGTTGCAGAGGCCCCCAGACATGGAATCCACATGACCGAGTGAGTAAACCCGGAAGGTCCTGTGACCTTGCAACATTACTCAGCCCCCTGCACAGCTGATTTCCAATTTATAAAATGGGGCCCAGAAGAGGACCTAATTTGCAGGAGTGTTCTGAGATTGAAAGCTAATCACAGTAAAAGCCTTCCACGGCGTCTGGCACGGGGCCAGGGCCCACACTAGGACCGCTCCCTGGCCCTCTTCCATCGCAGGCACGCCCGGACAAGGCTCTGGCAGGCAGCCTGGAAGAGGGCCACTTGCAGCCACTCACAAGGACATTGGGGCTGACCTTGTAGCTGTGCTACCCCTCCAGGTCCCCATGTGCTACTCAGTCCCACCCACAGTGACTCAGAGCCTTGGGCGGCCGCGTGAGTGTGCAGACTCTGGGCCCCTCTGAGGGGAGTCTGTTCTTAGAGCTTCCCGATCTTGTGGCTACTCAGCTACCCTGCAAAAGGTAGCTTCTCTAAACTATTTTTAGTCAATCAGGGCAGCTTGTCAGTGAGGTGGCAGTGACAACATGTCTTAGAGCAAATCTGTTTCCTGGCTCTCCTCTAGGTATTTTTCAGGAACACTTCAACTTTTCTCCAGTGTCCCTCTGCCCATCCCAGGCCCAACAGAGTTTTGGCACAATGAGGAAGCCTTGCTCTTTTCAAAAGGGGCAACTGGGCAAATGCTTCCATTGCATAATCTATTGGGTATTGAGCGCTAGGAGCTAAAGGCAACCCAGCCGCCTCTGACCTAGCAGCCAGGGAACACACTCTGGTAGAGGAAACAGACACTTAACACATGGTGGTAACTCATTGTGACAAATGTGTCAAGGTACAAAGAAAGGAGAGATCCATTTTGTTGGGGGGATGGGACAAAGAGGCTTGATTTGATAATAAAAGATGAGTAGGGTCATACAGACAGACAAGAAGGGGTATAATTAATAATATATATTTACTTCACAAGCTATCTCATTCCATCAATACCAACTTCATTGTCAATGTGTTCATTTTATGAATGTGTAAGTAAGGTTTGGAAAGCTTGAGAAGTCTTGCACAAGGTCAGAGAGAGAAATTTGAGTGTGTGTCTTCAAATGACTGAACCTAATCCCAGGGCATTTAAGAAAATTTGCTGAAGTTTAGATGGTAGCAGTTGATGGAATCAGGAATCAAATTTGGGCATATGTTGACATAGTAGAGGTAGATGGTAGTGTATGCATATCTGTTTATGTTGAGCTAGAGTTACAGGCTTCCTGTTGATGATGAAGAGGCTCTGAGGGGTTTCTGTTGGTGTGGAAACTTCACGTCCACTCTAATTTATCCTGCTAAATAAGCGTAAATCATAAATTCTAGTAGTGAGGAAAGAGCAACAGTTTTAAACCAAAATGAATATCTAGGGAAAAGATATTCTATTTAATGATGAAAGTCTATTTAATCAGAATTCCTACAACTCAGGAAGAACAAGGTAGTATAATAAAAAATGAGGAGAGACTATAACAGTCAATTTATCAAAAAAAAAAGCATGCAAATAACCAATAAATATGTGGAAAGGTTTTTATCCAGTTACAACAATTAAGCAATTAGACAATAATGGATACAATTTTTCTCCCATCAAACTGACAAAAGGAAAAGAGACAGAAAAGAGCAGGTCCTGTAGGCAGTGTTGGGGATCATATATTCTCATATGTGACTTTCAGGGCAGACATATGTGCAGCTAAAGGGCCATCTGACAATTACATTTTAAAATGTAAAATGCACACAGATTTCTGGGATTGATCAAGTTGCTGGTATATCTGCTGGGGAAGTATCTCCACACAAACACAAGGGGGTTCAGTGCAAGTTGGGTGCCCACAACTTTGCAATAGGACAAATTCCCAATTGAAAATTCTGGGATATGTTCTTAACAAAAAGTACTCTGCAGTGTTCTCTGGTGGCTCAAAGTGTTAAAGCATAAAGCGTAGCACTGTGGAGCTCTCTGCAGCCACTGCAGGACAAGTACTATCCCCGGTCAGGGAGCTGACCCACATGGCACAGCAGAC
>NW_004567112.1:26124082-26148364 GCF_000260355.1 Condylura cristata | reverse complement strand
GGTCAGGAGAGGTCTGCCACGCCATGTGGTCTCCTCCCGGGCAGGCGGGAATCGAACTCATGCGGAAGCGGCTTTTAGATTCTCAGTGCTGTGCTTTAACCCGCTGCGCCACCAGGGAGGGCCTAATAAATATATTTAAGCAGGCATTGTTTATGTTACATTTTATATGACTGGTACAGACATTGGAAAGGTTTTAAAAAGGGATTGGAATATGTTTTTTAGAGAGTCTATGAATTATTTTTGCTATGCTTTTGCAGTTTTTTTTGATAATTTATGTTTCATATATGTGTGAAACCATCCACTATCTGTCCTTAACTGCCTTATTTTGCTTAGCATATTTACCTCAAGATCCATCCAAAAGGCACTATTTCATCTCTTTAAGTAGCTAAGTGATAATCCATTGAGCATATACTCTATGATGTCTTTATTCAGTCATCTATTTTATTGGTTACATGAATTGACTATTGTGAATAATGCTGCTGTGAACATAGGGGTGCATCAGCCTTTTCCCATTAATTTTCATATTCTTTGGGCAAACACCTAGGAATGGTATTGCTGAATCATATATTATTTCCCTTTCTACCTTGTTAAAACAGTAACAGTGTTGGTATCTGAGAGGCCAATGAAATGAATATTCACAAATGGTTTCTATGAGCATTTCTGTGAGCAATTTCTATTTATGTACTGTTTATGTCCTATTTACTTTTCACTTTAATAAATGTAGAGATGGATTAAAAAAAAAAAAACCACTGTTACACATTTCCAGTGCAAAGTTGTATGGCCAGTGCTCTGCAGAATGCCTAACAAGCAAAATCTCATTAGACATGTGGATATGGATGTCCTCTTCAAGGATCCCTCGGGCTGATATGAGGAAACAGGTCTAATACCATGTGTGATAAATTCCTGAAGAGGAGTAGAAAATGCAATGGGGTTCATGAATGGAATTGGAGTTCTTCACAATAGTTTGAGAATCAGATTTCATAGCAATAAAGGAGAGACAAAGGTAGGTCTGGCAGAGGTTCAAAAGTGCAGAGGTGGGAGTTCCTGGAGTGGGAAGGATGGGAAAATGGGGGGAAGGAGTAAGCATGTTGTGGAAAATAATGATGTTAGGAGAAGGAGCTGAACTCCAGCTCCAGGGAGCAGTAGGCCGTGTGAGGTTTGGGAGCACCCGGGATCTTGCATGAAACTTTACAGAGAAACAAAGTTTCTTTGCTTGGTGGCCCTCCCTGGTGACCCAGCGGGTTAAATCACAGCACTACAAGCCAACTGCAGCCACTGCAGAGAGAGTTTGATCCCTGGCCCCACAGGTGACCCACATGGTGCAGCAGACCTCTCCTGCCTTGCTCGCTGCTCCCCTCGGTAGTGTACTTCATCGATCTGACTACTCTACTCCCCGAGATGTTGGAAAGTGATTGGCTAGCCCAGTTTCAGGTGTGGGCAAGATTTAGGATCTGAACTTGGGGTCAAGTGGTATTAATGGAGGAAGGAGATAAACCTGAAAGACATGTTGAGTCGAGTGAGATATTTGTGGTAGAAGTAGAAACGAGGGAGATTTTTCAAGACCCAGTGACTTATAAGAATTGTGAGTGACAGGAAGAAAGCAGATAAGGATGGTCCCTTCTTTGGGAGCTCCAGAGAGGAGCTCAGTGATTGCCCACAGTGAAGGATCTGCAGTCCCCTTCTCTTTCCATTCAACTATGATATGTACAAGGCAGGTTTGAGTCCTAAAGATGGGCTGGTTAAGAGCAGGCAGGCAGGCAGGCAGGCACATAGTCCTTCTGGCTTCCAGCCATCAGACTCACAGCCTTCCCGGAAAGGCTGACAGGGGCCGCTCTGTTCTTTTGAATATGTGGCCAGGGAAGCCTAAATTAATTAAGTGATCCTGAGGCTTGGGAAATGAGGGAGGGAGACAGGGTCACAAGGCCAGGGTAAGCTATACCCTTTCCGACACTATTGGAATCCAGAGGCTCATGAACCTTGTTGGAATTAAGCCTGCACTTAAGTGCTTCCAGGGAAACAAAGAAATAATAAATCACAAGCAGGTGCCCCACCCACATGCTGCCACCATCAACATCAACCTGCTTCTGAACAGAAACAGAGTCATTTCACAGCTCTGGGACTAGATGTTTTGGTGAATCAATGAATGGTAAAACTCTGGAACTGATTTGGCCAAGAAAAGAGGCCTTCCTCTAAAGCAGTACCCATCACATAACTCTCCCAAAATATCCCCCCATACACACACCAGACTCATCCAGACACAGAGGTAAGCTGGCTATCCTCCCGATCTTTACCAAGTTCACATATACAAGAACTCCCAGATTCTCCAAACAACTCCACTAACAGCAGTAGTCCATTTCCGAAAGGACTTTGTTCTAGCAGAATGATGCCACACTGTATCCAGTGGATAAAATGAGAATAAAAGTTGTCATCTAGAAATCGAGATACCTTTATCCCTACAAAATAAAAATCAATAAGTTCCTACACGGTGTCAAGAATTGAGCTACATACTTTCAATTAAGTTGTCCAATAAACTTCAGCTATCCTGAAGCAGGACAGCATAGCTGTTTAAGACCTGGATACTGCAATTAAATAATCTACATTTGTGAGCTGACCATGAATATATTCTGTACTTCTGCAGCCTTGTCTATAAAAATGCAATATGATGATTTGTGTGAAGATTAAATTAATCAATGTTTGTAAAATTCTTACAGTGGTACCTGGCACATTATAAGCACCACTATGTGCTTAATAAATTCCTGCATTTACTCATTCAGTTTACATTGAGAACTGTAGCTACAGACATGTAGCTACAGTTCTTATTTGGTTATGAAAGGAGAGGGAGAAAATAGTACTGTATCCTTTGACAGGATTGTATGGGGAGCTCACTTTTGCCTGAACGTTGTACTCAGGTCGAGGAGTATCAGAAAAGAATTAATTCACCGCGAGTTCTAGTGCAGAGGAAGCTACTGGTACAGGAAGATGAAAAGGTGGAGCTTTTGTGAGAAACTGGTTGGAAGTGGCAAGTTCAGCACCACGGACAGATCCCCAAGAGCACAAACGCTGGACAGCGCCCTACGGACTAGGGTAGGAATGGAGGCTTTTCTTATGTCTTGTAAAGGCTCGGGACCTAACCATTTGCTGTGGCAGGGACTCCTTGCCTTTGTGCAATTCCTCACCCTAGTTCCTGGGATTGGTAATAGATAGGGGAGGAAGGTTTCCTTCTGAGCTCAAAGAGAACAAAGTGTGTTAAAGTCTCAGACCTCGCACCCATTTTCATCTACCCTATTCCCCTAAATTGCCAGGATGTGGTTACCTTGTAGATGAAACAGTAGAGGTATGCTGAGACACAGGACCCATAGCCTGGGTTTAAATACAGGCTTTACCGCTGGTGTCTTGGGTAAGTAACCTAGCATCTCCATTGTTCAGCTTCCTTGTTCAGTAAGACAGGAAGAGTAATGCCTCCAGTGCACTCAGACTGAGTGATGATTAAATAAAACAGCACACACAACACCCTTGACCCTTAATAAGTGTATGTGTTTCCCACCATAGAGGGAAAGAGGACTGGAGAGTTAGGCATGAATGATAATGGCTTCCAGCTCAAGAAAAGCCAAGAGTTATATAGATCTGAGAGCTGGGAAAGCTTCTCTACTCGAGGATTTCATTTTTTTTCAGATGCTGATAGAGAAGTTCTACCTTAAGTCCAATCTTCACCCCTTTGAATCAGGAAAAAAGAGATAGGGGTAAGTAATAAGTGCTCTGGAGTTTGTGAGATTGCCCCCTTTAAAACCTCATAATGGGAGCCTCAAACTCAAACTCAAATGACTGGAGAGTCGAACAGTTGATGTAAGTGCATAAAGCCAGCTGGAGGGAGCTGTAATGAACTAGAACATGTGTGAATACTGACTAAAGACCTTCAAATAAAATTTCAAATAATTCTCTGATCTGTCTTTCTAGAGCACCCATTTCTGCCCAAAGGCTGCAGTGAGTGGACTTTCCTCTAAACTCTTAATTGAGGGACCAAGTCTGGAGTCTAGAGAGAGTTTGTGATTTGCCCACAGTCATTCAGAGTCAGGCCTGTCCCCATATTGTTTTTTTCTTCTCCCAGAGGGCAGTTTGGTGACTGCAGAGCAGGCACTGGCAGCCTCTTAGTGAAAAATTTTCCTCCTTCCCTGGGTTATCTGGGCGGGTGGAGAGATTACACAGTAGGTTGCAAGGCCACTACCTCTTACCCTAGCACCCTGTCTCCGGACCCTCATCCCAGAGTCATCTTATGGACAGAAACCAGTTTTTCAATGTCTTGGCCTCCCACTAGCCAGGACAGAGCCCGTAATTCCAATGCCCACCTAGCCAGATGGATGAGCCAGGTTACCTCTATATCTTTTATGCAATTTTTCACAAGACCCACAACTGTGAAATGAGGATAAAACAGTACATTTTACAGATGATAATAACAATTGCAAGTACTTGCCTCTCTCATACTGTTGTCAGGCACCCTAAGCAGCAGGTATTATTACCCTGTTTTATAGATAAAGACACTGAGGAACACAGAGATAAAATAACCCCCCACCTACCCACCCTAAGCAGAAATGCAGAGCTGTGAGCCATTTCTATTGTGTCTCTAAAGCCCAAGTTCTTTGCACTGCACCATCTTGCCTCCTTTGGGGGTGAGGAGCATGGGAAGTAAAGAAATCGGACCTAATGCTAGTTTGCTTTTGAGACCTAAATGATAGGAGAGCCATTTCTTAATCTGGTAGAGAGAGACAAACTGTAGTCTCAACAGCACAAGTCTCCCAACATCTCTCTGGTCACCTCACAACATCTCTCTCACCATATGCTGACAGAAACAGGGATTCTGTGGGCCATTGGGGTCAACGTTCTTAGGGGTACATATTAGGCCCAGAAAACAGCCAGTGTAGGCCTAGCTTGTTTGTTTAGAATCCTGAGTGTCATCAGAGCCGCCCTTTTGGAAGGTGAGACCTCCCTGAGAGCCTCTGATGAGAGCAAAGCAACTGGGTCCTGCCCCAGGAGTGGGAGCAGCGCCCACTCGGGGTTTCCTACAGCTGCAAGAGAGGATCCCGGTCAAGCATCTCCAGGGCTAAGCCTGGACTTGGCGGCAGCTCAGGAGATGGGCGGGAGTAGAGGGGAGGGGAGGCGGTAGAGAAGGGAGCAGGGGCCTTCTTGAAGCAAGGGAGGTAGGCAGGGTCCGGGGGGTTGGGGGGAAGAGGATCTGGGTGGAGTTAAAGTGGGGAGGAGGTGAGAAGAACGAAAGGGAGGAAAGGCGGTGCCCTGAGGGCCGAGGGCCGGACTTTGAAAGTCGAAAGGGGGAGTACCGATTTAAAGAAAGTGGCAAGGCTGTACGGGAGGATCAGAATGGCAGGGCTGAAAACTGGTGCCCTGGGTTGGAGGGGGACTCCTCTAAGGTCAAGAATTCTCTGCAGTGACAATGCCCCAAAGGTCGGTACCCGGCCCAGCAGTATTAACACCTCCCCTCCCTTCCCCGGGGTGGAAGGGGCCAGGGGCGGGGCCAGAGAAAAGATTGAGGAGGGGGAATTCGTACCCACAGCCCCTCCAGTTACTGTCTCACCTTCCAGCTGTGACAACTGTTGAAAGTCGGCTGGGCTCACTTGGGGGGCTGCGCGGGGGCGGGGGCAGGCATTCTTGGCGGGCGGTACACCTCCGAGATCCTGGGAAAGGCAGAGATCTGGAACTCCGGCGTCCCCCTTTCCCTCCCGGTCCTGTGAAAGCGGCCTCAGAGCTCCTTTCCCCAGCGGGGGAAAAAGAACAGACGCAAACCCGCGGATCCTAGAACTGGGGGTCGACAAGAGACCCTACCTCGCACGGCGCACCCACCTCCAGGGGCTTGCCCGGTACTCTGCACCAAGACCCCTCCTGAGGTTTCCAACCCTGGAGCAACTGGGCGGGGGGGACCCCAGCCCGGCCGCGCCCCGCCTCCGGCCCCCGCCCCGCCGACGTCGCATTAGCATGAGCGACGCAAGTAGCCGGGGCACCACTCGGGGGCCGAGACTCGCCGCGTCACAGCCCCGAGTGGAAAGGAAAAAAAAGAGGCGGCGACGGAGGAGGAGGAGGAAAGAACCGATGCGAGGGGAGGGGAGAGCAGCGGCGGGGTGAGCGAGCCCGCGAGCGGGCGGCAGCAGCATGCCCCTCTGCCCACACCCGCGGCCTCTCAGCGCGGCGGGCACGGCTCCCGGAGTGCCTGCGGCGCGCCGCGCTCACTCTCCGGCCCTGGCCCCTCCGGCCACCCGCTTTCCCTGACTGCCCCAGAGCCCAGCAGCGGGTCTCAGCTCCGCTCCAAACATCCGCGACGTCTCGCCGGACAGGGTCCTTGCTTTACCTGGGGTTGCAGGGCCATGAGCCCTGCAGCCACCTGAGGCACAGGGGGCGCTGCGCGGAGCGGACCGCGCCCCCGAAGTTCTGCACCCTAGTCTCTGCGCCGCAGGAAATAGGCTCCCGCCCCGGGTGGAGACGTTCTCGGTAGAGCGGCCGGCCGGGTCGGGACAATGGAGCCCTCGGCGCCGACGGGCCAGGCCCGGGCAGCAGCCACCAAGCTGTCAGAGGCGGTGGGCGCGGCGGGCGCGGCGCTGCAGGAGCCCCAGCGGCAGCGGCGCCTGGTGCTGGTCATCGTGTGCGTGGCGCTTTTCTTGGACAACATGCTATACATGGTCATCGTGCCCATCGTGCCCGACTACATCGCTCATATGCGCGGGGGCAGCGAGAGCCCAACCCCGATATCCGAAGTGTGGGTACCCCCCACCCTGCCGTCGCCCACTCTGGCCAATGCTAGTGCCGACAGGGTCAACACCTCCGAGTCTCCGACGGCAACATGGCCAGCCGGGTCTGCCCTGAGGCCTCGCTACCCAACGGAAAGTGAGGATGTGAAGATCGGGGTTCTGTTCGCCTCCAAAGCCATCCTGCAACTGCTGGTGAACCCTCTGAGTGGCCCCTTCATCGACCGAATGAGCTACGACGTGCCGCTGCTTATCGGCCTGGCTGTCATGTTTGCCTCTACTGTGCTGTTTGCCTTCGCGGAGGACTACGCCACGCTCTTCGCTGCGCGCAGCCTTCAGGGCCTGGGCTCAGCCTTCGCGGACACGTCCGGCATCGCTATGATAGCCGACAAGTATCCCGAGGAGCCCGAGCGCAGTCGCGCGCTGGGTGTGGCGCTGGCCTTTATCAGCTTCGGCAGCCTAGTGGCACCGCCCTTCGGGGGCATCCTCTACGAGTTCGCGGGCAAGCGCGTGCCCTTTCTGGTGCTCGCCGCCGTGTCGCTGTTCGACGCGCTGTTGCTGCTGGCGGTGGCCAAGCCCTTTTCCGCCGCGGCGCGGGCGCGGGCAAACCTGCCCGTGGGCACTCCCATTCACCGTCTCATGCTGGATCCCTACATCGCAGTGGTGGCCGGTGCGCTCACCACCTGCAACATCCCCCTTGCCTTCCTTGAGCCCACCATCGCCACATGGATGAAGCACACTATGGCGGCGTCCGAGTGGGAGATGGGCATGGTCTGGTTGCCGGCCTTTGTGCCGCACGTGCTGGGCGTCTACCTCACCGTGCGCCTGGCGGCGCGTTACCCGCACCTGCAGTGGTTGTACGGCGCTTTCGGGTTGGCAGTGATAGGAGCCAGCTCGTGCGTGGTGCCTGCCTGCAGCTCCTTCGCTCCGCTAGTGGTCTCGCTCTGCGGCCTCTGCTTTGGCATTGCGCTGGTGGATACAGCGCTGCTGCCCACGCTCGCCTTCCTCGTGGACGTGCGCCACGTCTCGGTCTATGGCAGCGTCTACGCCATCGCCGACATCTCCTATTCCGTAGCCTACGCGCTAGGGCCCATTGTGGCTGGCCACATCGTGCACTCGCTTGGCTTTGCTCAGCTCAGCCTTGGCATGGGCCTAGCCAACCTGCTCTATGCGCCAGTCTTGCTGCTGCTGCGCAACGTGAGCCTCCTGACACGCTCCCGCTCCGAGCGCGACGTGCTGCTAGATGAGCCACCGCAGGGTCTGTACGATGCGGTGCGCCTACGTGAGCGCACCGCACCAGGCTTGGACAGCGGGCCGCGAAGCCCGCCTGGTCCCTTTGATGAATGCCAGGACGACTACAACGACTACTACACCCGAAGTTAGCCGTCCCGCTCCTCCTCCGGGCCGCTCACCAATCTCCCAGCCCTGGGGTCAAGGTGACTGCTCTGTGAGCGCACTGACCAGCTCAGGTTTAAGACGCCGTTCCCTCCAGCGAGCACCCCAGAGCCTCCCCTGTCTTGACTTCCCCTGCCCCAACTCTCTCCAAGCCCCCCTCTGTGTTCCACCCCTCTCTTGTCCCAGGGATTGGTGGTGCCGGAAGCACGCACAGCGATGAGCTCGCTCCTGACAGAGACTAAGAGACGCGCGGGCTGATGCCTTGGGCTCCCCTGTATAGAGTCGTGCGCCTTTCTGTCCTTCCTTTCTTTCCTGCCAGTGCCAACTTGGCCCGCTGCACCGCGGTGCCTTCTTCCCGAATTAATAAACTGTATGTGCCGAGACCAGAGGAGTCTCTTTACTGGAGGGGGTGGGTGGCGGGCATAAGGCCAAGGCGGCTGAGCTGGGTATAGCTCCAATCTAGGTCTGAGTGGTGGGTGGGCAGGCAGTCGGGGTTCTTTTGTTACCTGGAAAGGGAGTTATAAAAGAAGATAACCCACAAGGACTCTCACCCACTGGGCGCCTTGGTGGCACACACCCTTCGGCTCCACAGTCCTTTTCTCCCAGGTCAGAGCAGCACCCCAAAGCACCGCCCGGGGGAGCCCGCCCTTCCCGATGCTCTAGGCACCACCCTTTGAGAATAAGCCCGCACTATCAGCCACTGCGCTCTGAATCTCCCAGGCCCGGCTTCCTTGGGAGTGGCATCTGCCCAGTGCAGCCTGAAGAATAGAGGCTGAGCTGTTCTGCGTGTCTGGAAACTGTTCCTTAGAGAGCTAAGTTCTCTCCCACTGTGAGTGGGGGACAGTTGGTGTGTTTTGTGTGTCTCTGCTGTGCAGGTCTGAGTGCTGGTTTAAATAGGGGCTGGCGAGTGTGCATGGATAGGAGCTAGTGCCAATGCTCCACCACTTAACCCACAGCCCTACTCTGTCCTTAGCCATCCAGTTGATGAAGATTCCCCGCCTAGAGTGTGGGTTCCCAGTTCCTAGACCTGAGTGCAGGTGCCACTCCCAGTCTGGAACCTGGGCCTGCTGATAGCCACCGAGTACTCTGGATTGGAAGCCACCGTGTTGGTGTCTGCAGGGCACTGCCGAGGTGTCCTGTCTGAGTGTCTGGCTGTGAGGGTGTTATCTGGGCAGGGGCTGCCTACGTGTGTGCCAGCATGCAGATCTAGGAGGGGAGGGAAGAGCGCTTTTGTCTGGGAGGAATGTCTGCCTCTGGCAATGAGTCCCTAAGCATCCCCAGGTCTCTATTTCCCTCTCCCCAATAGTTCCAGCAAGAAAAAGGCTGGGAAAGAAAAGAAGGGAGGATCTGTAGTGATCAGCAAACATTTCCTTTTTTTAATGATCACTATTGTTAGTTGTAAATTTTTTTTAAGGAGTTGAAGATCAGATCGTCATAGGATTTGAGCCTGCCTTAGACGGTGGGGAGGGCACAGATTTCTCCAGAACTAACCTTCCCCAGTATTCTTCAGTCACAGCTTCATGAGGATAATAGGATTCGAGGAAGGTAGGCACCGGGAAGGATGGGCTGGGGGCGGGAGCTCTTGGAATGGGCAGCAAAGTGTTCTGCACCCCTTTCTCCCGCCTGGATTCCGTTGCTCTAGTAAGAGCTTGTCGGGGAAGCCGTCTGAGTAGGAGACAAGAGACCCGGAGTGGGACCTCAGGAAAAGGCAAGGGTTGGTGGCGGAGGTGAGGGTAAGGGGTGGGTGGGGGCGGCGCGACACAGAACCTAGAGGAAAAGAGATGGGGTGGGGCTGGGCGAGGGAGGAAAAAGGAGGGGGGGGGAGGAAGGAGAGAACAGGCGCGGCCGGGCTGCTCTCAGCCAGTCGGCAGACGGCGGGGACTCCATTGCGACGGAGGCAGCAGCCCCCACCCCCGCACTGCTGACCCGCCCTCCCAACTCCCCCACCCCCCCGAAATCCCTTCCGGCTTGCAGCCCCAGTACTCGGTGCAGCACAGAAGCGGCCCAGGCGGCTCGGCGGAGGAGAGCAGGTAAGGGTTGGGCTGGCGGAGCGCAGCGGGGATTGGAGCGCGCGTAGCGGGGAGCGAAGGGGGAGGCTCTGTCCAGCGACCGCGCGGACCCAGAGGCTCCAGGATCCGCTGAGACCTCTACGCTCTGAAAGGCAGCGGTCGTCGGGGGGGAGTCTGGAGACCGCAGGATTCCGCGGCTCGGGTGGTTCCCCTCCTAGAGAAGGGCCAGTGGGACGGGAGAGCTGAAAGATGAGAAGTTGGGGTACAGCTTGGCCGTTAGGGCTCCACGGCTACACGTTCGCTTTCTTACTTCTCCTAAACCCCCATATGCTGGGTGCCAACGTCGGCTGTCAGAGGGTTCCCCATTTCCAAATAAGTGCACTTCCCTGAAGTGCAGGCATAGCACCTGCCTCTCTGACTCTTGCGCAGGTGGGAGGAGGGAGGAGAGAAGTGGGGAGGGGCTTTCAGTGGCAAGTGGGAGCCTGGTCCCAGGGAATCCCTAGAGCGGACTGGAAAAGCCTCAAAGGTTGAGATGGGCAGAGCAGATACCCCTTCAATCAGCCTTCAGAAGCCTGGCTGGCATGAGCATGGGTGTGAGCATGGATCAGAGGGTCACAGGTGTACTGGGGACTGGCAGAATGATAGGAACAAGCATAACACCTTCTACGCACTTGACCCAAGAGCCAAGGGGGAAGAGGAGCTGGCTGGAGGGTGGGGAACCGCACCCTCTCCTTCGCCCTCCTGGAAACCATCCCACTGCAATCCTGCACCTCTTCAAGGCATGGGGTCCCAGAGGCTTACCTAGTGTCTTGCTATGAACTGGCTTGGGACAGGAGCAAGAGAGACGTCAGCAGCGCTGTCTCCGGGACCTTCACCTGACCTTGCCCTCACTGCCTCCTCAAGCCTCAACACAAGAATGTGTTGGAGGCTCCCCCTTCCCATTTGTGGTCGGGTGACCCCTATGCTCCAGTGTGCAGGAGCATAGGATCTGGAGACCCTTTGGTCTGGAGCAGTCTGGCGCTTGAGAAGGCTTTCCAGTCTCTGTCCAGCACTGCCAGCAGCCCCAGGTTCTCTGCCTCAGGGCTTAGCTCATTTACCTTTCTGGATGTTCTGTCCTTGGGTCAGTTGTGCCTCCTGCCTAACTTCCAGCTGGCTTCTGCCTGCCTGAAGTGGGAGACAGGGTAGGGTGGGGTAGTGCAATGGACTAAGCAACAGCTTTAGGTTCTTGGGAGAAAAGAGCCTATGCGTACATGGAAATCACTGAGAAGTGCCTCCCCAGGCCTATGCCTGAGGGGAGCGGGCCCCACTAGCCTTGAAACCTGGCCTCTGCCCCTCGTGGCACCATGCTCATCTTGCTCCACTCCTACTGCACCTTGAGAATTGACCCAACTCTGTCCAGGTTAGTCAGGTGCCCCCCAGGCTCCTGGACTGCCCAGCTGCCCTGTTCTAGCTCCCTCAGCATTCCCATGACAGCTAGTCTGGGCTCTTCCAGGTTAGACACTGCTCAAGTCACTGCCTGCCCCCAGCCTCGTCACAGTCCAGATGCCCACCCAGTCCAGGACCCAGAGCCTTCGCGGGCCTTGTGGATGTTCAGCACACACTCATGCAGCCCTCTTGCTGAGCTGCCCAACCCTGACCCTACTCCACAGTAGCTGCAGAGCTAGGTCCGGGACATGAAGCCCTGAACACAAATAGAGAAGATTTGGTCTTGCTCTGGAGAAGCTCACTGGTTGATTTTAGTCAACCAACACATGTCTACTGGGTCCCAGACAGGATCAAGCAAGTGCTCTACCAGTGATCCTGGGTAGATTCTGACTGGGCATACCCAAGCCTGCTCCTTCTCAAGCTGCCCTGCAGTGGTCATTTGAGCCTGGGGATAGCAGTCCTGTGGAACAGGTGCCAGCCAGAGGCTCATTTTAGGCCATACCATCTCCCATTTGGGGGCTCAGAGAGGACATTGTGGTGAGGGTGAGGCTGATCTGGAGGGCAGGAGGTTGGCACCAGGCCAGCCTGAGGCCTGGGTACACTGCAGACCAGCTTAGGCCTCCTCCAGGCCTCAATGGGCAGGAGTGGGGTGGGGCGAGATGTCAGATTGTGGGAGGTGAAGTGTTTGTGGCAGGTTTCTGTGGTGGTTGTGTTGATGCCTGCCTCCTTCTTGGTCCCCAGGTCTGCATCCTGTGTGGTCCCCAGCCAGCAGTCACCAAGATGCCCATCCTGGAAAAAAAAAACCATAAGATGGTGGCAAAATCTTCTAGCAGTGAGGAGGAGCCCGTGAGTGACGTTTGGATCCCTTTCAGGCATCCTACTCTCCCTACTCATATGCATTTGCTTCTAGAATATACCCTAGTAGGACTGGACCACAGCTTTTCACACCACTCCCCTGTGAAGAGTGAGGTCCTGCTCTAACTGTTGAGGAACTCAGGAGGGTCTGGAGATGCTGGGAGGGGCTGGAGGGGGGCTGTTGAAGGAATGCTGACCACCACAGTCCCTATCCCCAAGGCCAGGGTCAGGTAGGCCCTTTTCTCTGGGGGGTCTCCTCTTGCTCCCACTTCCATTTCCAATAGCTCTGCCCTAGCATGAGGCTGAACCCCCACTCTGGCCTTGTCACACCCCAGCTCCAGCTTCCTCATTCATTCAGCCCCGAGGCTTTAGGGACCATCTTCCTCGCTGACTGAGCAACACTAACCCTCCTGGCTGGGCATTCTCTCACCCCTGCCCCTTTCCAGTGGGAAGAGCAGCACACCTGACCCAGCTTGTTGTGCCACACCTGTCTTTTTGCTACCTGCTTATTCCCGTCACCCTGGTTCCTGCCCCTCCCACCTCAAGGCTTCATTGGAACCCCTGTTGAGAACTTCCTGGCTTCTCCCCATGGAGTACTCACCACTTCCTCTGGAGCTTTGCAGTTGACAAGCTCTTTTGTGGCTGCTTCTGATTCAAGGCATGGGCCTCCCACGGGACAGTGGCTTCTTTGAGAGCTGACCCTGTCGCTGTTGTTTCCCAGCCCTGCCCTGAGCCATGGCTTATACCAACTTCCCAGGAATTGTGCACTGACCTGGGACCTTAGGGGTTCAAACATCCTCCTCTTTCCTGGCTTAGAAGCCCAGAGTCTGGGGAGTAGCCCTAGATCTGAGCTATCTGGGTGGGAATGTCCTTTCTGCCTTGTTCCTTTTTACCTGTTACCTGATTATGACCCAGACTTAGTCCCAGCACACTGGCAAAGCTCCAGAAAAGGGTGGTCTGTTTCTGGAAGGGGTCCAGCCAGATCTGCTGACACTCTTAACCAGTTAGGCTGGGCTTTCCCTTGTGAGACCTGTCACACATCCCATGGACTCTTAGGCCCAAGAGAAGAAAGAGGAAACCAGAGCAGTGGGTGGGGGCAGCTGGTTCTCTGGGGCTGGTCCGGGCAACCTGGAGTGCTGCCCAGACCCATCCTCAAGTGTTCCTCAGGGTGGGGAAGCCCAGAGTTGGCACTGAAACCTCCTCCCTCCCCTTAGGGGAGTGTGCTCTAGAGACAGGCTCAGACAGGTGGAGGATTCCCTTCTACTCATCAGCACGCTTGCTGTTTGTCTGCCTGAGGCTGCCTTGGGAGCTCCAGCCTTGGAAGAAGCAGGAGTCAAGCTCACGCAGCAGCCCGCCAGGGTGAACATTCCCCACCCAGCCACCCCAAGGAGCAGAAACCCTTGAAAGAGGTGGACCCCATGCAACTTTGCAAATATAAATGATAACCTGCAAAGTTATGATTTCCCACTGTCAGCTATTGAGGAAGAAGAAAGACCAAGGTCTGGAAAATGTGCTAGGGGAAAGGAGGAAACAACAAGGAGGAAGGAGCAGAACACATGCTGAGTGAAAACTGACTTCAGCTCCCAGCTCTGCCAGCAAATTCCTGGGTGATCTCTGACTAGTCTTCCACTCTCTGGGCTTAAATTTCTTCATCTGTAAACAGATTAAAAATACCTACACAGGTTAGCCATAAGATTGTTGAACACACAGGAGGGATCCCTGTGTGATCACAGCTGGTAAACTGGGAAGTAGGGGCCCAGACAGGAGGTCTTGGTGGGGAGTCCTATTTAGGCATTGTCTACACTTTGGGGGTCCCCAGACATGATGGGTTTCCTCTTGGGAATCCCTCTGGAAGGATAAGAGCAGTAACAGCATGACATTTTATGATGTGTCTTTTTGGGACCAGTTATTTCTCTCATTTAATCCACTCTGTAACCCTCTTAGGCAGGACTTGTTATTTATGCCCCAAGGATGAGGAAGCTGAGGTTTGGAGAGAGGGAGAGAAGAATTCCTACCATACCCTCTCACTGCTCCCCACTCACCCCCACACCATGCCCACTGAGAACAGAAGACTCTCCCAGTTTCATAACCTGGTATTTAATAAGGAGCCCAGGGCATGAGTCACCCCAGAAAACATCTTGTAGAATTCTGCTCTTTAGGGCAGCAATGAACTAAGCCTCCCACCCAAAACCATCCTTCACCTGTCAGATCTCTCCATTAACGTCACACTCTTTGGGTCCAGAGATCGATTGGCTTCTGGAACACCAGCTGAGAACAGTTCCTAAATTAAGAGTGACCCATAGCCAACAATATCAATAACAGAGCTATTTTACCTTAGACTTACATTTTTATGCTTATAAACCCCATAAAAAGAGATCCACATCATGATCTCTTTGCTCCTATAAGAAGTAGAAGTGACTGCCCTCATTTCACATAAGAGTAAACTGAGGCAGAAGTAAGGGTGATTTGTTCAAGGTTACACTCCAGTCAGTACATGCTCCCTGCACTGGGGTCTTTTCCTGTGCACTTTGTCCCCTTCTGGGGCAGAGTTGGGACAGGAGATTAAGCAAGCAGGAGTTTCCTAAGTTCATAACTCTGCTGAACTGGGCCCTGAAACAGATGAGTCCCAGAGAGGGAAACAAGGATGGAGTAGACCCTGGAGACAACTTGGGGACACACGGCACACATATAAAGACAGACCCCCCAAAATGGTGCACTTCTTTCTCAGGAGCTGCCCAAGCTTCCCGTGCCCCCACTGCAGCAGACCCTGGCCACGTACCTGCGGTGCATGCAGCACCTGGTGTCCGAGGACCAGTTCCGAAGGAGCCAGGCCATCGTGCAGCAGTTTGGGGCCCCAGGTGGCCTGGGGGAGACCCTGCAGCAGAAGCTCCTGGAGCGGCAGGAGAAGACAGCTAACTGGGTAAGAGCTGCGGGGAGAGGCAGGCACAGGGCCCATGAGGCAGGAGTAGGAGGCAGACATGAGACAGACCTAGAAAAGGGGCAGGTGAGCAGCAGAGATGGGATAAATGGGGCGTAGGATGAGAGGGACACAGGAGGACAGAAGGGGCAAGCTGAGGTGCAGACCAGATGAGGGACAGTGGGGGAAGGATGGGAGCAACCCCGGTGTGTGTGTGGGGGAGTGCCGCGTACAGATGGGCAGGGAAGCAGAGTGGGATGAAAAGCAGGAACAGGACACTCACAGGCAGGGGGCGGACAGGGGTGCTGCACCAAGTAGCCAGAATGGGAAACTGGGGTGCAAGAAAGGTGACAGGTTAGTGCAAAGATGCAGGACAGGCAGGTGGACTGGGGAGCACTTGGATCCCAGCCCCTCTCCGAGGCTCAGTGTTTGTGGGGCGGGTGACTGAAAAAGGAACGCGATGCAATGAATGTCCCAGTTGTCCCTGGGGACGGGTGCTCTCCGCAGGCAGGTGCCCTTTGGGAAACACGCAGGGACTTTGGAGTGTGAGTCATGGCCCCCCTGCCCTGCCTTGCCCGCAGGTATCTGAATACTGGCTTAATGACATGTATCTCAATAACCGCCTGGCTCTGCCTGTCAACTCCAGCCCGGCTGTGATCTTTGCCCGGCAGCACTTCCGAGACACCAATGACCAGCTCAGGTGAGGCACAGTGCCTGGGATGGCAGCTTGGGACTCCATCCTGGGGCGGGGACCCAGACCCTCCTCCCAGACAGAGAGGCCAAACTGTGTCTCAGCTGAGCTTTCTGAGGCCAAGTGGCCCCGAGACAGCAGCAGCCATCCAGGTCATGAGGCCAGAGGGAGGTGGGGAGAGGCTGAATGTGAGTGACCAATGTGAAGTCTGCCTCAGAATAAAGGGGCGGCACTAATGGGACCCAGGGCCAGGGAAAGAAGCCCTCGGTGTCCCCGTGGCAGTCTTGATCTGGCTGAGGCCCTGGCGAGAGGGTGTCTCCCCTGCTCTGGCTGGTATCCCCACCCCTGGGACAAACCGCCCCAGGCTGAGAGGGCCTCTGAGTCCCCAGCTCTAAAGGGAGGCTCCAGGGGTGGAAATGTCTCCTATCCATCAGCCACAGCCGCCAGAGCCTCTGCCATCTGCTGCAATTTCAGAGCTCACTGAGCCGCTGGAATGGTCTCTGGGCGCTCTGATGACGTTAGAGGGCCATTTACACAGGCGTTGAGTTCGGGTTGGGGCAGAAGGGTCTCCCTGCCGCATCAAACCCAGATCCCAGACCCACATGGGGTACACTGGAGGGGCAGCTGTCAGGGAGGAAAATGAAACAAGGATCAGGGCCAACCTTGCCATTTGGGCAGGACCTAGCTATGCCTGGAAGTCCCCGCCTTCCTGCTGGTTGGGCAGCTCCCCTTCTCTGTGGCCTACCTGGATGAAGGAAGAGAGTGTAAGGGTGAGCAGCATTGATGCAAAGTGTCAGAGGGGACAATTTATTCCCAATGCAATTAACCACGACTTATCACACAGACAGTTTCGATGGCACATTCCTTTGGCACAGTTCTCGGGGCACCCCCCCACACACACACCTGCTTTCCTTTCCCCTAGCAGTAAGGGGGACACACTATTGACTTTCCCCAGGAGACTGGATTTCCCTGAACCCCAGGGGTACTAGCACAGTCCAGCAACGCTGCCTTTCTGGGAAAACCCCAACCCTGACCATCCAGCCCTCTCCCAGGCCTCCTCTCACTCCTCCCATCTCTCCCCATGCAGCTTCCAGTTTCTTTGCCTCCCTACCCCTTTTTTCCACTGGACACTTTAAATCCAAAGCTTGTGAAGGACTGAGGGGTGAGGGCAAAGGGAACCCCATTCGATTAGCACTCCCGGGCCTGGCACCTGGTGGATAATCACTGCATTTGGGAAGGTGGAGGGAGGAGGGGAGGATAAGTTGAAGAGAGTGTAGGGTGGGGTGAGGTGTGGATCTGGGTCCCTGAGGGGAAAACTGAAGCCTCATCTCTCTGCAGATTTGCAGCCAATCTCATCTCTGGTGTGCTTAACTACAAGGCTCTGCTGGACAGGTAGGCCTGGGCCCAGCCTGGGACGCATAGTGGGGTGCCCTGCACTGGCACAGCTTGCCTCCCTGCCACACTGGACAAGGAGCTCCTGGAGGAAGGGATCTTAACTCCAGTCACAGAGCACTTCACCCAGCTCCACCTCCTGTTCCCCAGCCTCAAGATGACTTTTGCCCCAACCAGTCTGAACTATGGCAGTTCCTTTTCTTTGGGTAAACACTGTCCTTCCTTGATATCTCTAAAATTCCCCCTCCTGCATCATGTGTGCTAAATGAGTGTGTCAGAAATCCAGAGAACACACCAGAAGGTGAAGGAAGGGCAGTGGAGCCAGATGCTACTTGTTATGTGAGGGGAACGGTCCCTCCACTCGAGCTGTTCCTCAAGCCCACCAAGCTCAAGGAAAGGATGACTCAGGAGGTCCTGCCAGAGGAGGGGACCTGCATGGGCATAGTGACTTTAGGGAAGAAACCGCCTCTTTCCAAGCCCCAGCTTTTCCAGGAACTTGGGGAGAGCCAGCAGACCTACGGTCCTCAGAGGCAGAAACTAAGAGCATCAGACACAGGAATGAGAGAGAGAAGCCCAAGGCAGTGTCCTTCGCAGAGCAGAAGTAGCTAAGCCTCGGGAGGCTAAGTGGCTTCTCCGAAGTCACTCAGCCAGGAGGTGGCAGGGTGAGGAAGGCACTCAGGGAGACTTTCACTCTTTTCAACTTGCTCCAACTCCATCTTACGCAGCTCAGGACAGAGGCCTAGACCCTCAGCCCTCCCGGGAAGGACTATCCCCTTTGGAGAGGAGGGGGCAGGGCCCCCAAACACAAGGAGAAGAATGACCCTGGGGTCAGCAGACCCGAGTGAGAATTCAGACCCCCACAGTTTGGGGTGGTAGTGGTCTCTCCTCGCTCTACTGGCCAGTCCGTCCAGCGGAGTCACAGTGGCAGCCACCTTACCAGGCTCCTGGAATGTCTTCTGAGTGATACATGAAGCCCTCCGCCTCAGCAGGCACACAGCAGGCCGGACTATGCATTTCTGACCCAGACACTCTCAGGCTTTTTTCTCTTAGCCCCGAGGGGCCCCAGACAGTTCAGGTGCTCTCTCCTCGTGGTGTTTCTGTAGTGTCACTTCCTCGCTGGCTGTGCCCTGCCCCTCCAGAACGCACTCCTGTGGAGTTTTCAACCGTGATTTCAAAGAACTTCGTTTCCTTACAGCACTCCAGCAGGACAGTGGAAGAGGGAGGGCACAGGCCGGTCCACTGGGCCCTTCCATGACTGACAGGCTAGAGCCCCAGCTTCCCATGTTGAAGGAATGTTGGAACATAATGCTGGGACATTTGCCCAAGCTTCCCACTTTGGATGTTTAACTCACTCATTCATTCACTTTTCAGTGTCACTAATGCTGGGAAGACCAACAGTCCTCATCTTGGCTTTCAAAAGTTTCTCAGACTATTGTGCCAAAAAAGACAGATAAACAACGCAATCAGCTCTGTTTCCTCCCCAAGCCCCACACTCAATTGTCCTGCACCCAGAACCCAGACTGCCATCTGGGGTGTGTCCCAGTTGTGGAGCTCCCTGGTGGAGCCTTGGGCCCAGCTCTCCACACCCCATCCCCCAGGCTCGCCTCTCACCTTGTCTTGCCATCTCTAGTCACACTAATACGTTCCAGGTCGGTAAGTCCAGCTGCCCACATCTCCTCTCTTCCCCTGGCCACTATCTGTGTTCCTGGGCAGTCACTACCTGCAGAACTCACCTCCCCTCCTGGTGGCCTCAAAACCTCCTTCCTGTTGTGCCCGCCACCCTCTTCGGCCCCTTCCACACACATCAGGATCACTACAGCAACCAAATCCAGTCACCCCCTGCTGGCCAGTGCCCTCCCAGAAACAGGCCCCTCTGGCTGCCACAGCCTCCTCCACCTTCCGCCTTCCCTCTCTTCGCCTTCAACCCCACAGGCTTCTTTTTCACCGTGGAGCAGTATTTTCAAATGAACTTTGGTGAAAGAACAATATATTTTTTATTTGTGAAGTATCTGTAAAACTCTACAGAAATGGTACCAAGGTACAAAGACCGCATTTTATTATTAGCTTCAACAGATGGGACATTCCTCTGCCAAATTGCTACTAAAGTTTCTGAGAGCTCCCTCTGGATTCCCACACTTACCCTGCCGTTCAGTCTGACACCCACACTTTGGCAACAAGACTGTGGGATGCCCCCCTGGCCCGCCTCTGGGCCTACATCTTCCCAGGCCGCCTTCATGCTGCTTCTGGCCCTCAGGCCTCAGTTCACAGTCTGGACCTCAGTGAGACCATCTCTGCCCACCTCCTCTGGCTCCTGCCAGTCCCTGTCCTGCTACCCTGTCCCACCACCTGCAGCCCTCCTGTTCCCCAGCTGTGTGTTGCTTGTGGCCTCTGTCCCACCTACACATCTTAGGACCTCAGTCCACTGGAGCAAGAAACTCCTGTCTTGCTTGATGCTGTGTTCTCAGACCCCAGAATGGTGCCTGTGTAGAGGGGTGCTAATAAACACTTGCTGATCAAAAGAATGGAAGGGATGGGGGAGGAGGGGAAAGGTGGGGAGAAGGAGGAAGCAGAGATGAAAGAGGAGAGGAAAGGAGGGAGGGCAGGAGGTTATGGGTGGGCTGTGGGGCATTAATGAGACCCCAAAGGGCCTTGGGCACTAGAAAAAGGAGGAGGGCAAAGGGGGCCGGGGGAGAGGGGCAGAGCTCCACAGCCCTGTTGACAGTGCTGGAGGAAGACAGCTTTCTGCTTTGAATTCTGAGGAGGTTTCTAGAAGAGGTAAGAAAGGAATAGACTCTTGAAGTAGGAGAAGGAATTTTCTAAACAAATTAGGTGAGTGAGTGCAGGTATGCTAAGGAAAAGTCAGCACGAACAGAGGCACAGAGGGCTCAGTTGGTAAGCCTTGCACATTAGTGCATGAGGTAGGGGTAAGCGGAGTGAGGGAACTGGAGAAAAACCAAGGGTTTCCAGGCCCTCCCTAGTGGTGCAATGGGTTAGGACGCAGCACTGCAAGCTGGCGGCAGCCTTTCAGTGCAAGTTCGATCCTCGGCCCCAGAGGTGACCCACATGGGCAGCAGACCTCTCCTGACCCACTTGCTGCCCCCCTCAGCAGAGTATCTCGTAGATCTGCCTGTTCTGCTCCCCACTATGTCTCTGGGGAAGCTCTCACTGCCCCGCACCTCTGGCTTGTGCCCCAGTTCTGTATGCATAATTAAATAAATCTTTAAACAAAACAAAACAAAACAAAAACAAAAACAAGGGTTTCCATGGGCCACTCTGCACCCTCTGAAACTTAAGCAAATTGAGAAATTGAGCCCTTCAGTTGCCGTTGTTTTGTGCCCTGCTTTGCTAAGCAAGTTACAGTAGAACCAATTCTGATTCTCTGCCTTCACCCCTGCACCCCGCTCCAGCCACTCCATCCCCGCCGACTGTGCCAAGGGCCAGCTGTCAGGGCAGCCCCTCTGCATGAAGCAATACTATGGGCTCTTCTCCTCCTACCGGCTGCCTGGCCACACCCAGGACACACTGGTGGCCCAGAAGAGCAGTGTCATGCCTGAGCCGGAGCACGTCATCGTGGCCTGTGGCAACCAGGTAAGCTGCCCCTGCTGCCTGCCCCCCGAGGGCACATGTGTGCTCTTCCATCCCTGCTTCTCCAGGGGCGCTCAGGCCTCTGTCAGAGTCGTGTGGTGAGCTGGGGTCTCCTGACATCCAGTGGGTCCCATTTATCTCCATGGGTTGGCTTTAAGAACAAGCCTTGAGAATGATCCACTGGGCTCCTGTTTCAGCCCTAACCAGCCGGGTCACATCAAAAAAATTGCTTGGATGGACCAAGGGCCACTAATGAGACCCAGCATGGCCTCAGTGCCCCCACCGGCAGTCACCCAGCTCTCCTCCTGGAGATCACACACAGACAGACAGTCAGCTTTACGGGCGGCCTGCTGGGACCTCCTTGTCCAGGCCGTGGGCTCAGCACCTACATAAATTCTTCTAGCCCAACAATGAGCCTGCAGAGCGGGTCTTGGAATCTGCTCAACAGAGGAGGGAATGAGACTTAGGCAAGTTACGCAGCTTATTTAATGGGGGTTGAACTTCTCGGTTTGACCAACGACCCAAACCCATGCTCCAACCCCTCAGCTCAGGATTTCAAAGTGGGTACCAGGGAGCCAGCAAATGCCCATGGGGGACAGGCAACAGGCTGAATGTCAGGGCTCCAACACCTTACTAGTACCCACCACACTGTATTTTCTACTTAATGAGACTCCACATAAATATTTTATCTGACAAAAAAAAAATTTTTTTTTTGTTTTCTGCTGAAACCCAAGTTTGAATTCACCCCACCAACTCCTCTGGTATTCATTCTACAATATTTTCTTTGTGGAAAATATTTTGTGGGTTTATCTCACTTTTTCAGTCTATGCTGGATGTTCAGGAAATTCTGTCATCTGAGCGTGGTGATTCCCAAATGTGGAGCCCACTGACACCCTGACTAGCCAGCTTCCACATGAGAAATTGTCCCCATCTTCACTCAAAAGTTAAGCCCCGCATCTCCTATCTTCACACACCACTGTACCCATTCCACCCAGAAACACTCAGGGATCCTGCTCTCAACAAGGCCACATATACGCTGCTCAGAGCGTGGGACCAGGTACTCATGTCACCAAGCTGAAGAAGGACCTGACTTAAGAATAAGACCCTTTGCTAAAGCCCAAGGCTCTAGAGTTCAAAGCTTTCCAATGACAGCTCAGGCTTTACATACAACGCACATGTAGTTACCTATGTATGTACACACATGCATAGAACACTGTGTGTATTATTTTCCATTTTAATCTTCCTTTGCATGTTACTTACAGACTTGTGTTTTTTTCACCACGCCCCATTATGTTTAAGATCGATCCCTGTATCTGAATGAACTCATTCCTTTTCACTGCTTAGTGACATGCTCTGACTGAGTCCACTGTATTTGACTTAGCTGGTTCCTTATTAATGAACATTCAGGCCCTACCATTTTGCTGTTGCCAGCAAAGCTGATGTGTACATTCCTTTATATGTCTTGCAGGCACAAAGATATACGTTTCGTTAAGCCTTAGGCAAAGGCGTGCATTTAAGTGGGTTGCTGAGTCACTGGGTATGCACATTTTTAGTTCTGATAGACAATGCTCTCCAACAGCTTTTTATCAATTTATATGCAATTCCCCACAACATAATGGTTTCACATTAACTAGGGATCACAGAACAAGTTTTGTTTCAGCTGAGTTTATCTGGCCTTTTGCACTGAGTCAGCTTGGAGTCAAGAACAGTCAACAGCATTGGGTTGGTTCCCCAAATGGTGCCTATTCAGAACTTCCACATACCTTGGGGACCTTGGACATGAGCCCTGTTCTGAGTTCACATGTGAAGGTTCAGTAAAAGCCTCGCACGTGAGGCCAGCTGCCAAGAGTGATGTATTTGACCTGTTTCCCCCACAGTTCTTTGTCTTGGATGTTGTCATTAATTTCCGCCGTCTCAGTGAGGGGGATCTGTTCACTCAGTTGAGAAAGATAGTCAAAATGGCTTCCAACGAGGATGAACGCTTGCCTCCAATCGGCCTGCTGACGTCAGACGGGAGGAGCGAGTGGGCTGAGGCCAGGACGGTCCTCGTGAAAGGTTAGCAGCAGTGCCCGTGCATCTCCATACCCATCTCATCCTCACGCCAAATTGGCTTTCCTTCCTCCAGGGTATGGCGCCATGGTCTCATCCCCATTTGCCATAGTGTGGGGAGCTCAGGCCTCCCTCAACTCAGGACTGCAAGTCCTCCTGGTAGCCAAGGCACCTTGAAGCCTAAGGTACCTCTTGTAATCTTGTGTTTTGTATGATAATATTCAGCTTTCTGAGTGAAACTGAATAGCACTGGAATTCCTGGAGATTGGGGGACTTGGGGGAGAAAAGGTTTGGAACTGGAGGAAGGCTGGCTGCAGTAGCTGCTGCGTTTTGCTGATGGGCAGGGATGGTGTTCATTTGAGGGCTCCTAGCCTCTGGGAGAACTGTAAGGTGGGAATTTGGGCTGGGGTCTACCTCCGGGAAGGTGGTTAGTGCCTCCTGCACATGATTGCTCTGTCTTCAACTTTTCATCTTCGAGATGACCTTAACCCTCTGGGTGGCTTTTGCTCCTGTGAAAGCTTTCAAGCTTCCCCATAAGAAAGCTGAGCATAGCCTGAATATTTTTAAATCATTCTTTGGAAACTACATTTCAAATACAAATCCAGCCCTTGCCCCAGGAACTGGATGGAGAGTCTTGCTTTCTCGCCTACATTAGACATTCTGCAGTGACAGGCCAAACTTTCGTGAACCTCCCTCTGCTCCTCAATTTTTATTCAGTCAGGGGTCCTTTCAGAATTCCTGAGCATCTGTAAGCTCAGGACTTCAGGCTTCCCCTGGGAAGAGGAAGAGACAGAGAAGATGACACCCTTGCCTTTGAGCACCCCACCCTATAGGACCCAGGGAGGAGAGGATATGGCGAGGAGATTCACAGTCACGGTCATGCTATGTTTACCCCTGAATGGCAGTAGAGACAGCAGGGGTCCAAGAAGTGTGCCTGGATGTTCGAATTAGGGGACTTTGATAGGTTTCATGGGAAGAGGTGGACTTGAGCAAAGCCCTGAGATAGGAAGGAGAGGGAAAGCCAGGAAGGGCGTAGCGTCTGCACAGGTGGACCAACTACGGGCCAGGCCGGGGGCCTGCAGGGCGGTGCCTGCCCGGCTCCAGGACCACAGGAGAGTAGCCTGGCCAGTGGTGATGGCCGTTCTGGATGGGCTGTGAGAAGAGGTGGTGCGTTTTCTGGTGTCCTCCCTCCAAAGCTCTCCTCCAGGATGGCTGGCT
>NW_004567112.1:26089633-26123797 GCF_000260355.1 Condylura cristata | reverse complement strand
GTTATATTTGTTGAATAAAAGAATAAAGAGTTATTATTGAAACAGGGCCCCCAGAGTGATCTCCCACTTGCTAATTAATTATTCCTTCATTGAACTATTGAGTACCTGCAGAATATTTGGTCCTAAATCAAAGACTGCCAGGGCCCCAGGGAGATGTGCTGGCCGGCCCTGTTCTCACAGCCCAGCCACCAAGTCGGAGAATTAATAACTTATCATCTGAAAGTGAGTTAATTCCCTCAGGAGACCATGGTGTAATCAAACCCCTCTCTCCTCCCCTCCGGGGACAGAGACAGGCATCAAAATAATCGCTTCTACTTCCAGTACACTTTCTACTTTATTAGCAGGCCAGACCCAAGCCACCTCCCCACAGGAACGACCAGAATTGCCTTGAGGTCTAAGTGCTTGGGCTGCGCTAATGGGAATTAATTTGTTAATGACACTTGATCTGGCTTTCTGAATGGCAGTGCTGCTTCTGAGAAAAGAGTGACAGAAAGGAGAGGACCCACAAGCCTCCCTTTGGAAATCCAGTGAATCCAGTTAACACCGTGTCATCTGCAAGGCAGGAAACCATCCTTCACAGAGCAGCCGCTTCCTGCAGAAAGGGAGCTTGGTTTCAGTGTATGAGTGAAATCTCCTAGCAGCATGGGCTGTGGTTGAGAGTGAGGATGGAAAGACAAGGATAGATATGTTCCAAAGTAGAAGCAAAAGGAAGGAAAGGAAAGGCAACATTCCTAGGTTTTTTAATTTGAGCAACTGAGTAGATGACGGTACCGCTCACTGAGGTACGAACCAGGTTGAGGAAGTGGCTACAAAATAAAGAAACCTTTTCCGAGTATGCTGGGTCTGCAATGTCTTAGTCATCTAAGTGCAAGTGTCAAGTTAGATATATGTGTCTGGAGCTCAAGAGAGAGGTCAGGACAGAGAAATAAATTTGAGAGCCATCAGCACATAAGTGATATTTAAAGGCATGGATCTGGGTGAGATCATCTAGAAACAGAAGAACGAGGCCTTAGAGGTCAGGTAGCTATAGATGTAAAAGGGATTGTGAAAGACCTGCGTGGGAGCCCAGAGGAAGCTGGGCGATGAAGTACAAATGTCTGGGAGAGAAGGGAGAAGCGGGCAGCCCCCTAGAATGCTGCTTAGAGCTCAGGAAAGGCCAGCAGAGAGGAGATTCAGGGCTTGGCAACCCCAAGTCATCAGCCACCTTCACAAAGGCCAGGCTGGAATAAGAAGAACAATGGCCATACGCTGGTGGAAGAAATTATTTTTGAGGCAGCAGCCGGTGGTCAGAACCAGTAAGTATAGATGATTTCCTTCAGAAATGTATCTCCCAGAAACATACTGGAAGAAGATGGAAGTCAAGAGAAGTATTCTTAGTAGGAGAGGAAAGTGCATGATTGTATGTAAGCCAGTGCATGGTGGTCGTTCCATAAAATTAGTTGTGAGAGAGGGGAGATGAGGGGAGGGTGGGTCTAGTCAGAGATGAGGGTCCCATCTAGCCTCCCTCCTTCGCTGGTGGGTGCAGGCTTCTTCTCCCTGTGTCTTCATAAGTTTCCTCTGCGTGTGTCTATGTCCAGAGCATCTCAATTGAAGCCCAAAGGTCCCCACTCTACTCTCTGAGACCTGGCAGAAATCAATGCCAGTGGGCCCTGGGCCCAGGCAGGTGTTCTCTGTAGGAGTCTTCAGCCAAGCTGAGCTCCTGTTGTTCTGCTGGAAGTCCGGCTGAGGAGCATAAGCTCAGACACAATCTGCCCCTAAATTCTCAGATAGGCAACTGGGGATCAGAGGTGCAGTTGAGTTCATCAACTGTCTCTCCTTCCAGAAAAGGCCCTTGATCCTTCACCACATCTCAGCCACAGCTCCCTTCTGTGAGCTCCCCAGGCATCCAGCCTGCCCAGGACATCGACAAGGTGGAGCTCAACAGGGTCCAGGAAGCACCAGCCTGACACAGCACATCAGCAGTAGTCAGCTCTGTCTGCCACAGAGACCCTGCTCTCCCTCTGCGCCCCATGTGAGCATCTCACACAAGGGTCACTGAGAATTGGGTGCAGGAAGATCATGCAAACCATCATCTCTGTGGGCAGCCTGATCATCCACATCCAGAGCCGAGTGCCCTCCCAAGGTGCTGGATGCTGGGACGGCAAGAGCCACCGGATTGCCATTGCCTACCCTGCTCCACACCAGTCTGGTTGGGAGAACAGAATAAGCAGAGTTGTCAGGGGAAGAATAGCTAGGATAAGACCAAAGGCATGTCTTCCACAGAACCCCTGAGGGCTGGAGGCCCTCATCCCTCTGCCTGTCATCACCCAGGAAGGATCTCGATGTCATGATGGACTTGAAGCTAAACCCAGGTGGGCGGAAGTCAGTGAGACTGGGGCTGACCAATGACGTCAGGATCACCCAGAGAATGTCTCTAAAAAAAAACCCCCAAACCAGCTCCCTGGATGCCAGTGATTTTCCAGGAGGCAGGAGTGAGGCCGAAGAATCTACTTTTTAAAGCACTCTCATGCGCAGCCCAGACTGAGACCCACTTATTCAGATCTTTGCAGCCACGGTGCACGGAGGTCCCCCTTGTGCGTGACCACATGCTGGGCACCTCCTGTCCCTCACTGCTGTAAGTCTTTACATAGCCTGTGGGTCAGGGATTTCATCCCCACAGAACAGAGTAGTCCGTGTCCCACACAGGCTGAAGTGGTCGCCCTCTTTAGATGTGGGCCGCAGTGGCGCTGGACAGACAGAGGGGCATCACCTTCCCAGGCTGACCTCGGCAGAGACAAGCAGACAGGGTGGGCCTCCAGGGGGCCGTGCACATCCTTCAGGACCTCCCTCCCTGCTAGTCAGGGAGCTGTGGCCTTCCTGAACCCAGGAGGAGCCAACACCGTTTTCCTGGCCTGAAAATTTAATTAGTCATTCGGCCTTGAGTCTGGAAGACTACAGTGCTTGTCAATTTGTAGGAAAAGGATGGCCAGCTCAGAGAGCACCCCGCCCCTTGAGCCCACTGGCTTTCCTGGGTGCTGCTGTGGAGATCCTGAGAACAGACTTCGCAGGCAGATGCCTCCGTTTACACAGTCTCGTAAATATTTATCCCCAGCAGCCAATTAGAGCTGAGCCACTGCTTTCAAGGAGGGAGCTGACAGAAGGCAGCCGTGTCTGCAGAAGGCCTCGGTCATGGTTTACCAGAACCATTCGGGGTGGGGCATTTTGCTATTTAAATATTGCCATCCAGAGCCAGAAAAGTCTGCTGATTTTAAAACCAATTACACATTAGCAATAACAGCATCTCTGATTTAATTGGCCCAGAAATACCTTCTGGGATCTCAAGACTGAATGTTGTTTCTCTCTGGGGTGGGGGTAGGGTGGGTGCTGGCACCAGCGCCTTTCTCCCAGGCAGAAGTATGAGGCTTTTATGGACAAGAGCATCCAGAGCAGAGGCTCAAGGTAAGAGCCTGGCCACCTCGCACTGCATGCAGAAGGGCCATTGGTGGGGCTGAAGGCAGGTGGCCTGGTGCCTGGTGCACAGAGGGCTTGTTAAATGATAACTCTTACTAGACTTGGGGGCAACACTCTGGGGATGATGCTTTGCCCAAGGTCCACATCCTCTCTGGAAAAGCCCGGTGGGCTGAAAACGGCATTTGCTGAAAGGAACCACCAGGCAGCTAGGGACTGTGGCTGTGGCCATTCCTCCTTTCAGGAACCCTAAGCTTTATTAACTCTGGGGTGCTCTTTTCTTTCTCCGGGTCCCACATGGCCCATGTCTGTGCACACACTCCAGCAATGACTGTTTCATTTCTTCTCAGTTGCCATTGCTCTGGCCCTCACTTTCTCTCATGGGGACCCAATAATGTTTGGGGTTCAAAGCAGCGGGGAGGTGTTTTCTACCCCTGACCTCTCCTTGCCACCTCTTTCCTTCCTCACGTTCACCTCGAAGGGAAAGGTGGTTAGTCCCTGAAGAAAGAGAAATTCTTGGCTCTTGGTTTCTTTGAAAAATTTAGATTAAGCTTCGTTGGGGATCATTGTAGACGCGTGTGCAATTTAAGAAACAATCTAGCCTATATCTTGTCTTCCTTAACGTTAACCTTTTGCAACACTGTAAGGCATGTGGCCAATGGGATGCTGACATTGGTAGGGTGAAGACACGGGGCGGTCCCCTCCCGCAGGGGACCTCACCCACCCTTCACAGCTGCCTCCCACCCCCAATAGGCTCGTAAAATACATCCAGAAGTGTTCCCTCTGCTTATATTTTCTGGAAGAACTTGTGTGAAATGGTGTTAATTCTCTCTTAAACACCTAGCAGAATTCTTCAGGGAAGCCATCTAGGTCTGGAGATTTCTTTTTAGTGAGTTTTAAACTTACAAATTCAATTTCCTTAATGATCAAAGGGCTCTTCAAACAATCTGTTGTCTTATTTGCTGCATTGTGGTCATTTATACTTTTCAAGGGTTTGGTCCATTTAAGTTGTCGATTTTATGTCTATACCATAGTTCATAGCATTTCCTTATTATCCTTTGGATTTCTATAGCACCTATAGTGATATCTTTATTTCGGTCCAGATGATGTGTTTTTTCCCTCTCTCTTGCTCTTTTGTTAGTGTTGCTATAGATTTGAATGCTGTTTTTTTTTTTCAATTTATTTATTTATGCATACAGAACTGGAATACAGGTCAGAGGTGCAGGGGTGGTGAGAGGATTCACCAGAGACAGAGTGGGGAGCAGAACAGGAAGACTGACGAAGCACACTGCTGAGGGGAGCAGCGAACAGGTCAGGGGAGGTCTGCGCGCCATGTGGTCACCTCTGGGGCAGGTGGGGATCGAACTTGTGGAAGTGGCTATAGCTTCTAGGTGCTGTGCTTTAACCTGCTGCGGCACCAGGGAGGGCCTGATTGCTGTTTTAAAGAACCAGGTTTCTTTCGTTGCGTTTCTTTTTTTATTCTGTTTTCAGTTTCATTGGTTTTTGGTTTTATTCCCTTCCTTCTGTTTGCTTTGGTTTTATTTCGCTTTCTTTTTGCTAGATTCTTGAGGTGAGACCTTCTAGTTATTCATTGAAGACTTTTCCTTTTTCTAGCATAAGCATTTTCTGCCATGCATTTTCCCCACAAAACATCTTGACTATGTCTCATAGTTGTTGCTATGGTCTATTTTTATTCATATTCATTCATTTCAATATATCTTTAAATTTTTCTTTAAGACTTACCCTCTGGCCTGTGAATTATTTTTTTTAAGATTGTAATTTGGCTTCCAAATATTTATGATTTGTTTTTGGTGAGCTGGGGTATAGGCCAGAGGTGTGAGGGGTGAGGGGATTCCCCAAGAGAGAGTGGGGAGCAGAACAGGTGGATTCACTGAAATGCACTGCTGAGGGGAGCAGCGGGTAAGACAGGAGAGGTTTGCTGTGCCATATATTTGTGGCTTAGCTCCCTGGCTGGGGATTGAACTCAGGTAGTAGAGGTGACAGCACTGAAATTTAACCCCTACACCACTAGGGAGGCCCTGATTTCCAAATGTTTCTACCTTCTCCTGTTAGCTTCATTGACTAATTTTTACTTTGATTCCTTCAGTCAGAGAACGCATGTTGTATAATTTTTATTATTTTCATCTTGTTGAGGGTATGTTATGCCCAAGATACAGCCTACCTTGGCATATATCCCATGTACACCTGCAAAGAAGGTACATTCTGCTGTTGTTGGGTAGAATGTTCTATAAATGGATTGTCAGTTGATGGATGGTGTCATTGAGTTCTTCTCTATCCCTGCTGAATTTCTATTTAGCTGTTCTATCAATTATTGAGAGATGTGTTGAAGTCTCAAAATACAATTATGGATTTGTCTGTTTCTCCCTTTAATTCTGTCAGTTTCTGCTACATTCTGTGGTCTTTTTGGTAAATACACAATCAGGATAGTTTTGTCTTCTTAGTTGATTGGCCCTTTTGTTTTTATGTGATATCCTCTATGTTTCTGGTAATTTTTTGTTGTTGTGAAGTTTGTCTGCTTTCTTTTGACTAAATTTTGCTTGATATATATTTTTCCTTGCTTTTACTTTTGTATCTTTACAGGTTTCCCTATACATTTCTTATAGGTAACATATAGCTTGGACACGTTTTTTTAATCTACTCTGTCAATTCCTGTCACTGCAATTAAAACATTGAACTTTTACACTTCCATTGTGCTTTTTTCTGTTTTTCGATTCTTGTTTTCTTTTTCCTATCTTCTTATGAGTTATTTGAATTTATTTCTAAAATCCCATCTTGATTGATTGGCAGTATTTGGTTTAGCGTATCTGGTGGCCTTGTGTGTGTGTGTGTGTGTGTGTGTGTGTGTTTTCTATAGGTATTGCCCAATATATATCTGCAGTTTATCATAGTCTATCAGCTATTACCAGTTCTTGTGAAGTAGAGAAAGTTTACCACTTTTTACTTCTTTTACTTTCCACCATGTGTAATACAATTTTCTTAAATATTTCCACTATAAATTTAGACCCACATCAGCAGGATTATAATTTTCACTTCAGTCATGAAACATAATTTTAAAAGCTCAAAAAGAGAAATTTTATTGATAATGACATTAACTCCCTGTTGGACTTCCTTCTTAATGTTCCATTGTTCTTTTTTTATGTTTCCTTCTTTGGGGAAAAATTTATGTAGCCATCCTTTTAAGGGAGAACAAATTGTGATGTCTAAGAGTCAGATGTCCAAAAGTGAGATTACTGGGGCATTTCCATTTCCAAGATAAACAATCACCTCCTGTAATAGGCTCGGCAGTCCCCATTCCCACCCACAGTATGACAGTGCTCTCGTGCTCCGCATTCTCTCCAGCATCCATCGGTGCTCTTTTTTTTTTTAAATTTATTTATTTATGCATACAGAACTGGGGTACAGGCCAGAGGTGCAGGGGCAGTGAGAGGATTCACACGAGTGGGAAGCAGAACAGGCCAACTGATGAAGTCCACTGCCGAGGGGAACAGCGGGCGGGTCAGGAGAGGTCTGCCGTACCATGTGGATCACCTCTGGGGCAGTCGGGGATCGAACTCATGCGGAAGTGGCTATAGCTTCTTAGTGCTGTGCTTAGTGCTCCCACTGCCACCAGGGAGGGCCCTGGTGGTTGTCTTTTTCATATGTGCCATCCCCAGGGGTGTGAGATGGTACCTCACTGTGGGTTCAATCTACATCGTAATGGAAGTAATAAAGAACATTTTCTTCATATGTCTGTTGGTCTTCTGGGGAGCCTCTGGTGAATGATCTGCTCAGATCTCCTGCCCATTTATTAGTGGGTTGTTTGATTTTCTATTATTGAATGCTATGCCTTCTCCTAGATCCCCACATAGCAAACATTTTTTATATACTTTCGATACTCCTTTGTCAATTATATTGTGAATATTTTCTCCATTCAGTAAGTTGTCTTTTTGTTTTTTTACTACATTCACTACATAAAAACTTCTTGAATTCATCTCAGTTATTTATTTTTACCTCTATTTCCTTTGCCATAGGAGTTGAGTCTCAAAAAAAAATTTATTGTCAATGTCATGGAACATATCACCGATGTTTTTATCTACATATTTTGCTATTGCTGGTCTTATATTTAAATCTTTAATCCATTTGGAATTTACTTTTGTATGAGGAGTAAGAGAGTAATCTAACTTCATGGTTTTATAAATGGGCTTCTAGTTTTCCAAGCACCATTTATTAAGAAGTTTGTCCTTTCTACTGTGTGTGGTAAGATACCATGGATTAGGTAATGATGTGTGTGTGAATTTATTGCAGAGTCTTCAATTCTGTTACATTGGTCCATGCATCTGTTTTGTGCTGATACCATATTGGTTTAGTGCTGCTGCTTTATAATGAAGCTTGAGGTAGGTTAACATGATACCTTCATTTCTCTCCATTCTTCCCTAGGCTTGTCTTTGTTATTCAAGCCCTCTTGTGGTTCCATACAAATTTCAATAGTTTATGTTCAATTTCTTTGAAAATGCTGTTGGCATTTTGATCGGGATCATACTAAATTCACATACAGCTTTAAGCATGATGGCCATTTCGTTATATTAATTCTCCCATCGTGAGCATACAGAGATCAGTCCAACTCCTTCTGTCACTAAGTATTTTAATAATTTCATAGTTCTTACTGTTTAGGCCTTTAACCTCCTTGGTTTGGTTAATTTTGAGGTATTTAATTATTTTTAAAGCAATTATAAAAGGAATTTTTTTCTTGCCTTCTCTTCATTCATTGTGTATATATATAAAAATGCTACAGATTTTTTATCTTTATTTTGGAAACTTCTACTTGCTGTATCCATCTATTATTTCTACTAGCTTTTAGCTTTTTGGTGGAGATGTTAGGGTTTTTCTATTTATCATCTCATATCATATTATGTGTGAATTGTGGTAGTTTCTTTACAGGTTCCCCTAACTCTGCTCTCCCACATGTGCTTTTCTGTTATTGGTTTGTTATGGTATTAGTTTGTTAGGGTTACTGTAACAAAATACCAGTCCCTCAGTGACTTAAACAGAAATTTATTTCTCATGGATCTAGAGTGCAGGATGTTACCAGGGCTAGCTTCTCACGAGGCCTTTCTGTGTGGCACCTTCTCATAGGGTCTCTGTTCTTTTCTCTGGATATCTTTGGTATCTTTTCATCAAAGGCTAATGGTCATACTGGTTTGGGGCCCCATGTTTATGGCCTCATTTAACTTTAGTTACCTTTTAAAGGCACTGTGTTTAATACAGCGTATTAAAGTGATATATAGTCGAACTGAGCGGTTAGGCTTTCAATATATAAATCTCAGGGGAAGGGAAAACGCTCAGTCTACAGCAGTCAGGGAACGGAACCCACTGTCATGTTTCTCCATGAGGTTCACACCTGGTTGGCCTTCTTACTTTCTATCAGATGCTATGTTTACTTAAACCTAACATTGAGGTTTTTTTAGGGAAGAATAGGGAAAAGTCCACTCGATCTTCCTAGACACAGAATGTCCTTCTCTTGAGCTCTTTAAAAGAGGCTTTTGTGACTAAGTCGAAGCAGTTCTTATTTGTAAGAGCCAAGTTTAATTGCACAGAAATACATTAGCTGGAATTCTCAAAGCCTCTGGGGACTGAACGCGTGAAGATCACTCGATAGTCCATAGAATCAGAAGGCATATGGGATTCGTGATGGCAGATCTCCCTTCTGAAAGAAGACATAACCCTTTCATCTGGGAAGATGTGTGTTCAGATGAGACTGGCAGTGTTTGGAAGCACTGGCATCAAAGAAGGAGCACAGTGCCTCTACCTCCTGGGCCTTGGAAGGGAGGATGGACAGGTGGTAGAAATCTGGCTTGAGCTGGCTTCTCAGGGAACAGATCAAAAAAGGCAAGTGTCTGTGTGTGCCCACAGCACAGGTCAGTGTGTTGGGAGGTACCTGAGAGTTCTGTGCTGTTCCCTCTACAGGCGGAGGAAGCATTTCATTCTATCTCGGCTCACCTTAGCCACATCAGTGAGCTCTCAGCCTCCAACAGAAGCTCCAGGTCCCTTCAAGGCCAAATAGCTTCTGGAATTTGTGCATCGTCGAAGCTGTCAACTCCCTGGGCCGCGGGTTGTAGACCAAGCTCCTCCTATTACTCAATTCTGGCTTTTCCCTATTAAGCAGGACCTCCTTGAGGAAGATTGATTTTCCACATTAAAGGAGCCTCCATGGTGCTCAACAAGGATGTCACAAGACAAACGGCTCCTGCTGTGTGCCTCCAGCCCACCACCCATGTTTCTATTACTTTCGGGGTCAGAGTCACAGTGGTTGATTTGGGGGTATAGTTCATTTTCTGCTTTACATGATAACTTGTCAACATTTGACCGATCAGCTGCTTGGATGCAGGGAGTCTATTTGCAAGGCCACCTGGCACCCAGCTCTGCTGTCCCGCTCCCATTTCGCTCTGTCTAATGAGCCAGCACCTGGCTCCTGGTAGTTAGCGCTGAGCTCCTGGTCCCTGTGCAACCTGCTCGTGGTGGTGGTGATGATGGCTCAGCCCCTCCTCAGGGGTCCCACTCTCCTGGCCGGAACTGGCTGGGGCACGGGAACCTGGGAACCTCTCCTTTGTTGTTGCCAGTCTTCTTCTCCAGCTGGGAAGGAGTGTGTCCTTCAAGCCTCCACTCACCAGCTCTGAGACTGTATCCAGCCTGCTTTCCTGCCTCCTGCTGGACAGATCTGTTGTGTGTTTCCTAGGGAGTTGTGGTTATCCACTCCACAGTGACCTTGGGACTAATTCTAAGGAAAGCTTGGTATAGGCAGCTACTAGCCTGGGTTTTCAGAGCCCACTGAACCCAACAGGACCAAAGTGTGTCTCATGCTAAGTGCTTATGACCCCTAGGCTGGCTTCTAGAACCATCCCCTCCCAGGCAATCAGGAATCCTAGACTCTACCTTAATCAATCTCTGCCCAAGATCATTTAGTGTTCCTTCTGTTGCTAAGGGAATCTGCATTCCCAGGTCTACCATTCATGGGCATTGGGGGTGGATGTCTAGGACCAAGACCATCCTCCATATACCTAGGTAAGACATTTAGCTTCTCTGATCCTCACATGTGAATGGTGGTAATAATACCTAATAATACCTAGGTCATATTCATCAATGTGAGTGCTTATTTGATCCCTGGTACCTAGTAGTTGTTCAACAAAGGTTTGTGAGTAGCATTCCTTTACTACAGTCTTCAGCCTTGCCTGAGTCCTGTATGCCTTCACCCATAAGCTTGGGATGGAGGTGATCAAACAAGGGGTGGGAAGATCTGCTCACCCACAAACTCCACCCATGAGCCTGGGGGTCTAGTCCCCAGCTCTCAGAACATTTCCCCACATTGTTTTCTCCCTTCTGACATGTTTCTCCCCTCTTCCCTGCCTATTTGAATCTAACCCAGGCTTGGTCATGATGCTGAGACTGGAGGGAGCAAGGAGAAGCTTGACCACCATTTTGGAAGGTTCCTCAGCCCCTAGAATATTTCCCTCTGACAAAGAGACTAGCCTCTAGATAGGGACCTTGGATTTGAAGGCCTTCAGAAACCCAGAAGGGCAAGTAAAAGCTTAGGATTATGGCAAATCAATGGTGTGGCTTCTCACCTCTACCTACACCTGCAGTGTCGAAATGTGAACCCAACACAAGTAGATGGTGTAAGTTAGGATTGGAGTTGACTCCATGTGACAAAACCCCAAATAATAGTGGCTTAAAGAAGTCAAACGTTTCATCTCTCACATATATTAAAAGTGAGCTATGCAAGTCTGGGGCTTGGCTTCGCCTACCTCACTGTGAGGGTGTGGCCTGTAAGAGTGATGTCCGAAATGAGGCTGCAGCTCTGGACGTCACAGCTGTGCTACAGACAGCCTGATGGAGGAAGGTGGGAACAAGGCAAAAGGCACTTGCTAGTACTTGGAAGATTTCAAATAGTCTTTCTAGATCTTGTTGACAGAATTGGGGACGCTGGGATGTGTAGCTGGTTGCCCATGCACCAGCCAGGCATTCAGTGGCTGAAGGGGAATAGTTATTAGGATATCCGAGTAAGAGTCTAGGCCATACAATGTTGCATCGCCTCCAGTTACCGTGACCAGCATCATTTCCCCACGCCTGTGGCTTCCTAGGACTGAGGGTGGAAGGGGGGTGGGGGAGGGTGGGGCCTTACTCTATTTCAGATTCCAGCTCAGAGGTCAGGATCTCTGGGTGATATCTAGCCCTCACCATTGGGTCCTGAGGACTCACACCCCTAAAGGATGGAGACTACAATCCTGACAATAACGACGCTTGCTTGGGAGACGGGTGCACGGGTGGCCTTTGGGACCTCCCTCTGTTCAGGGAAGGAAGCGGCAGGGGATGCCAAGATGTATTCTACGCCCAGTGTCCCCATAAAGAAGTCACGCTGCCTTGGTGACATGTCTGAACAAGTCAGTGGCTTTTAGTCTATTTATCCTAATGAGTTCTGCTTGCCTGAAATGGCCCCAAAGGACGCATCTGCCGGATAAGGGCTTAGGGACAGGCTGCCTTCAGCACTGAAACAACAGTTGGGACAGTAGTGGTGAGGGAGAACAACACCCTTACTTCCTTACTTCAGACTTTCCTATGGTACTGACTGAAATGTCCATCAACTCATGTTTGAAAACAAGGGCAGGCACATAACCTTGCCTTTGGAACCAGGCATGCTCCGGGGAGCCAGAGTTGGGGTGCTGTTGGGGGAGTGGAGCACCCCAGGGTCTGATGTCCATGGAGAAGGCCCCATCTGGGCTGCTTTCATCCTGGCAGGTAGACACCAGTGACCACACGTCTGGGACCGAATTGTCTATAGCTTGAGGATAGGGCACAGAAACTCAGGACAGTGACTGACTTCACAGCCCACATGCTGTGTGGGGAGGAAGAGATGGGTTCTGGCTTGGGATCTGGGTGCCTTTGTGTTTTGTCTGCTTGTGCCATGTGTGGCTCTGCAAGGGACCCAGGCCTGGGCTGGACAGATGCAGAGACCTTGCTTGCTGCTTTGCAGACTCCACCAACCGGGACTCTCTGGACATGATCGAGCGCTGCATCTGCCTGGTGTGCCTGGACACCCCTGGAGGTGTGGAGCTCAGCGACACTAACAGGGCGCTCCAGCTCCTTCACGGCGGAGGATGCAGCAAGAATGGGGCTAACCGCTGGTACGACAAGTCCCTGCAGGTAAGCCTCCCCGCCGCAGCCCTGCAAGGGGACTGGCATGCGTGTGGCAGGCCCACTCTGCTGCCCAGCATGCTGCAGCTGAGGGCAACTGGTGGGCAACCGGTCCAGCTCCTGGACCGGCCAAGCCTGGCTCAAACTCCTTAACCTTAACCTTCCTGCAACCTATGCCAGGCTGGAGTGGAGTGTCCTCAGTGCCAGATCTGGGATTCACGCCCCATCTCCCATCACACACTGCAAAGTGGGGGCGTGTCAAGGGTCCACTGAACAAAGCCTCCACACACTCAGCAACCCAGATTCCCTGAGTTTCCATCACCTTGGTCTAGCCATTTCGACATGTCCCCCCATCCCAAAAGAGAGCTGCCCAGCCTTTCCACGGGCATAAAACAAAACAAAAGACTCATACTCATTTCATTCAGATGACATTGCCCAGAAAGCAGACGTTCACTCTGACCTCCAGACGTTCACTCTGACCTCTGTTCCTCGGGCCGGGGGGGATGAAGTCACACTGGGGTCCTGAGCCGCACTCTTCTCTCCTTTTCACTGCAGCGAGCCCACCCTGGGTCTCACCTTGTTTCTTTTGACAGTCACCACGAGTTCCCAATGACCACATTAAGGGCAGCCAAATGCTCTCTGCTTGGTGTAGCATCGCTCACTGTGATAAGCATTTCCAGGCAACATCTCATTTTCCTCTTTCTCAGTCCCCACGTTCTGCAGGTTATCCTTTTTATTGGTTTGCATACTGATTCTGCTATTTCTGATGACTTCTCTTGCTGCTGTGATGGCTGTTTCACCCTCCACCAGTGGTGCTAATGGCTTGTAATCTTTCATGGAGCAGCTGTAGGAATGAAATGACATAATAGCTGTACAGGCCCTCAAACACAGTAAACCTTATAGCGGTTTTTAAAAGGCATCACTTCCCTCCTTTTTTCTTAGCGACAGGGACAGAAATGCACTAATGCGTGAGCGGGCCCAGCCCTCCCCGCCTGCCTCACGTGGGGATGGTGCTGACCTCCGGGCTCCTTTCCAGGCAGGATCGATCACTGGGTGAGCTGGAGTAGTCAAAGAGGGCCCAGGGGCCTGAACTGAAAGGGTTGAGTAGACTTGGGCCAGAAAGGCAGAGAGCAGGCAAGGGATGTGTTTTGAGAAAAACTGTGGGCAGAGTGAAGATTCGGGCAGCAGGTACCCTAAGAGACTGAGGAAGACATGGAGAGGGCCAGCCCAGATGTGTGCTGTGCGAGACGGTCCCTGGACAAGGCTTCAGTGGAGATTTTAGTAGCTTATTGGTTTATGGATGGTGAGCTGGTCCCTCCTGAGTACAATGCTGTGCTGAGGTGGATTAAAGGTCACCTCACTTACATTTTAAGGATTAAATCTCATCCTGCTTGTATTTTCCCCTAGCACTTTTGAACACTGAGTCTTCTTTTTCCAAGTTAACTGAATATAGCCTCTGTAAAGTCATTTTAAAAGATTGTAAGTAATCCACAAGTTCCTATGGACCTTTCACATCTCCTTCCTAATCATGGCAGTCCTGTGAACCTTTTGGGATCGGTTTCAAATGAGAGCAAACTGAAGCCAGCGAACTGGCCGGTGGAAGCTCTCCAGGCTGGCAGGGAGCAAGAGACCTGGTTTTTGACTTGAAGCCCGGACCGCAGTTTAAGGGGGACCCCGTGCACCATTCATTCCCACCATAGCTGCACGCCCTCCAAAAAGGATCATTACTTTTTAATTGACATGTTCAACAAAATTACTGAGCATCTACTATGGGGTGGACAGTGGTCTAGACCCTAGGGATAAAGTCAATAGTGGCCAAACACACAGTGACATAAGACACATGATCACACAGAACAGCACGGTGGCCCCACTGTACAACTGGCAGGAAGCTGGACCAACAGAAGTGCCAGGACCTGGCAGGGAGCGCGCACACAAGCTGTGTCAGTGGGGAGCTGAGGAGGCCACCTGTCACCAGCAAGGCCCGCAGCACCACCAGCAAGGTGGTTGCCCTGTTCGGCGCTGTTGGCAACTTCCCCGTGCTCAGGCCACGGCAGTCAGGTGCCGTGTTCTTTTCAGGAGCTGATGTGCCTTGCTGTCACTGGGGGAGAGGCTGCAGGGCACCTGGCTGGCAGCCAAAGGGCTGGTCTGAAATGCAACTCTGTCGGGTATGCGCTCACCTGTCTCTTCCTCATTGCAGTTTGTGGTGGGCCGGGACGGCACCTGCGGTGTGGTATGTGAACACTCCCCGTTTGATGGCATCGTCCTGGTGCAGTGCACAGAGCACCTGCTCAAACACATGTGAGTCTGGAGGGCGGGGCGTCCCAGGCGGCCACTGGCACAGAGCCAGACCGCAGAGTGGCCATCCAATGAGGTCAGGAAAAATGTGGGTGGCCACTGAGGGCTTGTGTAGTCGAGACAGCATCCTAGCAAAAGATGAATTTAAAAACCAGCTTCAATGAGACGCCATCCACACTTTGTGGACAGAAGGGGCAGGCCAGACGACAGGTTGAAGGCAGTGAGGGGGGACTTGGCCAGAATTCTTAGCGAAGAAGCAACTTCTGCTTTGTCTGGGGTCAGGACTACACCACTCCCGCTCTGACTGGATGGCTCTTCCCAACTTCTAAGCTGGGCAGACGGAAGTTTGTCTGTCCTTTAACCACACCAGCTTCCTTCCTGCCTTCACAATTTCCTCTTACCTTCTAGAAGCTTCACTTTGTATCTCAATTCTAAATTTCTTCCATGATTTAGGAAATTTTTAGGGTCACTGAAAGCCAAGTCAATCCTTGTGGCTGGAACACAATTTTGCTTCTTCGTTTTATCTCCTAGCACATGAGTGTGATCATGTAGTCAAACAGGAAAAGGTGGCCAAAGTATTGAGTTTTGGGGTCAGGTGAGAATAAATAGAAAGCTGGCTCTGCCACTTGCTAATTTGGTGGCCTCTCTGAGCCTCAGTCTACTCATCTGTGCAATAGGTTGATGAGGGCAGCCCATTCCCAGTGAAACTCCACCAGCTAAGACGACTGCAAAGGGAACAGACTCCAGCTTGCAGGGCCTCAGATGGTCACCTCTCTGTGTCTGCAGGGTGAAGAGCAGCAAGAAACTGGTCCGAGCGGACTCCGTCAGTGAGCTGCCAGCCCCCAGGAGGCTGAGGTGGAAATGCTCCCCAGAAATTCAAGGCCTCTTAGCCTCCTCTGCAGAAAAACTTCAACAGTAAGGAGAAGCCTGAGTCTCCTTTGGGGTGATGATCCAGGGGTCACCCCGAGTCCCCCTCCCACCATGGCTAACGAGGTACCCTGGAAGGTCCCAAAGATCCCTGCTCCTCTGCCTTCACTCACCCAGCTCTAACTCCCCACCTCTTCCCCCACACCCACCCCCAGAAATGCAGTGACTTAGTTGAGAGTTATAATTCTGGGGGGAAATAACCTTGCTGAAGTAACTATCATTTCCATAAAATGCAAACATGCAGCTACCCCCGCCCCCAGCAAGTTTTACTTGACCTTACAGAGTCAAGGTGGGGAAATCACCCCACCTTGGGGGAGCTGAGGGAGAACAATGGACAACTGGTTTGAATAGGTCATTTGAATCCATGCTATTTCAATTTGCTTGAATTTACACTGCAACTTGACAGTGGAGCTTTCTTTCAAGGGAGAGTGGCAGTCCAGGCCCTAACGGGACTATGGCAGGAGGGCCACGGATGGGTGGGCCCACCTGGGTGGGCCAATGCTGGCATCATGGCCAGGTGCATTTCCCACAGAGCAGTGGTCATGCTATGCAGAGGCGAGATTGTGACACCTGGGTTTTGAGCAAGAAAAAAGCTTCATTGTGAGTCGATTGACAAGGAGACAGGAATTGGACTGAATTCTACTTCCCTGGATGAGAAAGGGGATGAGGTTCTCTAGATTTGGGGTGCAGGGGCTGAGAACAAAGGCATTACATTTTTGGACTGAAAAGCAGGTTGGGGCAAAGAAATGTGGACTTGGCTGAAGTTCATTGGCTAGTTAGGAGGAGGTTCATTCCATGAAGTAGGAAGAGGATTTTCTGGAGCTCTGAATTTCTGTTGGTGCACCCCTGTACTCTGTCTACCAAACCTCCCTCTGCCCTTGTCTCCAGCTAGAATGTGCCCTGAACCCCGGCCTAAGATTAGTGGATAAGGGCCTGCCTGGTGGTGAAGGGGTTAAGCGTCACACTATGAAGCTGTCCACAGTCACTTCAGCAGGAGCTCCATCCCTGGCCAGGAAGCTGACTCACTTGGCGCAGCAGGCCTCTCCTGTCTCGCCCACTCTCCCCTTAGCAGTGTATTTTGGTTGATCTGTCTGTTCTGCTCCCCCCCCTCTCTCTGGTGAATCATCTCACCCCTTGCACCTCTAGTCTGTACCCCAGTTCTTGCATGCACAAATAAATACATCTTAAAAAAGGAGTAGTTGATAAATCTCTGGGCTCAGCTGTGTCTATAAAAGCAAGTCTTAAGAAAAGTTTAGATACGTTTTTTCCTCTCTTGTTCTCTTAGGGTCTGGAGGAAGCTAGCCTCACTTAAAATCTCCCCTTGATTTTGTACACTTCCTAATTTTGAGGGATCTGGGAATGATGACTTCTCTGGCTACTTTAAGTTGGAAGGGGCATAGGTTAGGATTTGAGGAATGGAACTGTTTGGCATTTAATTGTAAATACTCATGATCTGGTTTTCCATAAAGATGTCTCCTACTGCTTACATAATAGAAAATCAACTTTTAAAAGTTGCCTCCAAAAATTGAACACAACTTTCATTGAACTAATCAATCCCCAGGATTGAAAACTGGTTCTGACAAATCATGAAATGATCTTGTTAGCTGATTTCCTGCAAAGATAATTTCTTATTCAAATCTGGTCGACAGTTACTAATACTTCATTCAATCCTAGGATTAAATGTGTTCTTATTATTTAAGATTTCCCTAACTTGTTTTAACATTGTTTGCAGTCCCTGCCATCCCCTTACATCATTATCCTGTGGACATGGGCATGTTCAACCCAGGACCCATGTGACCCTAAGGCCCCAGCTCCTCTTTCAGGAGCATAAGGAGAGCCAGGGAAGGCCTGTGTGGGGGCAGTTGGAGGAAGCAGGAGGGACTTCAGGGGTCCAGAGCTACCATGGAGCAGGTAGGGTCTGAGAGGTGGCCATGCTCAAAGGCCAGACTGAGGCATGGTTGGCCTCAGAACCTCCAGAACCTCCACAGGCTCCTTGAGTGCTCAGCTTTCCTTAGGCAGAAGGAATAACTCAAGGAAGCCAGACAGGGAGTCTCATTCCTGAGGGAATGTGTTAGTGGGGGTCAGGATTGCTGCTGGGACATTGTGCTGACACTTGGCTGGACCTTGCTGGATGCTGTTCCAGTGAGCAGTCACCCCAGAACCAAACTTGTTGTGAGGGTGACTGGCCAATGCTGGGGGCTGAGCACAAATTCAGGGACTCTTCCTGCTACCCCGATAATGTTTTCTGGGGAGAAACACCTGGGAGTGTCTTGGGAAGCTCAGCAGCCATGGTTTCTGGCATAATAGTCCCTGCTGGGGTACCTGTGACCAGTGGCCAGGCACCAGGCCTTTCTTCCCACAGCACAGCAGGATGCGTCCCAGTGAGGAAACATTGCTTATAAGTGCATGAGAAATGGACTTTTCCCTGGACAAAGGAGATTTGCTGGGTCTGACACGATGGCCAGGATGCTAACAGAATCCATGGGACTCCAGATACACCTTCTAAAAAGAGTCAAATGAATGGTCTCTTTCAGGCCACCTTCTGACAGCACCAGGCTTCTAGGAATTTTGCTTGTGGGTAGTGTTCTCCCTGCCCATGCAAATGGCTCTCATGCCCCCTGTCCCTCCCTGCAGCCAGGGCCACCTCCCCCAATCCTACAGTTGGGCCATCAACCTGTCTGGCCAAGACTCACACTTAGCTCAGAGGAACCAGGGTCCCCCATGCTTCTGTCACTCCCAAATGTCAAGACTTGTCTCTGACACTCCAATATTATATCCCGGAAGACAGGACCTATGCCCTTGACTTTGGACTGTTAGCACATAAACCAAGCTCAAAAACTTGCTGAGATTGTGTGTGTGCTTTCTATATTGCATGCAAAAAGCATCTTTTCTTTTCCTTCCACAGAATAGTAAAGAATCTCGACTTCACTGTTTATAAATTTGACTACTATGGGAAGACGTTCATTAAGAAGCAGAAGTGCAGCCCTGATGCCTTCATTCAGGTAGCCCTACAGCTGGCCTTCTACAGGTGAGCTCAGCCTGCAGACAGAAAAGAAGCTGGGCCTCACTGGGTTGATGCACAAGGCACTTTCGACTCCAGCATCTGGAAGCATCCTGGAGGGAAGGACAACCTCTTGTGGGCTTAGGGGACATGAGGATGATGAGAGCAGGTTGCTTGCAAGGAGGTGTCACCAACCTAGGTTTCAAAGTATGATCCAACCTCAGAAAAGGAAGGTTGTCAGTCAGGAAACTGCCTGAGGGTTGACCCAGGGGCATGGAGCTCACAGGGCAGGGATGGCACCAGGGTTAAGGATGCTTCTCCTCCTCTTTACCTCATCTAGCCCACCTGGCCCCTGGAGCTGTAACCTGTCCCTCCCTAGTCCTCATAAGGAGCCAGGGTCCCAGCTGTGGGTTGGGAAAAGCCTTTCAAACTCATCCTTGATTGGTCCCTGTCTCTCGTCCCCCACAGTCGTGAGTCAGTTCTCCCGACTTCCCTCAAGCCCATCTCTGCCCTCTACCCCCACTGCCTTAGGCCAAGCCCATCATTTCATGTTTGGTCATTGAAGAATCTTCCCCAAGGGTCTCTGCTTCCACTCTTACCTGTTATAATCCTAGTTTCATGAAGTGTGAACTTTGACATATGCAAATCAGATGCGATCACTCACCCCCTGAGCCTTCCCATGGCTTCCTTCCTCACTTAGAACAAAGTCCAGTCTTAGAAAGAGGCTTACTGTGAACTGGCCTCACCTGGGCCCTCCCTTTTGCTCTGACTTTGCCTCCCACCCCACCACCCACCACTCTTCCTTCCACTTGGGCTCAGGTCTCCCCTGACCTCCTTGCCTGGTGCCCCCTCACTACCCAGGTCTCCACAATAATACCTTGTGTGTTCTCTTTATTGGCAATTGGTATTCATGTGAACCACCTTGTTCAGAGATTTATTGACTCCCCCCCCCCCGAACTATCTCCCCCAAGGTTGACACTCCAGTATCGTACCCAGCTGGGCACTAAGTCAGCACCAGGGACTGAGTCACAGAAGTAAGAGACAGTGCAGGGATTTTAGCCAGGGGTGGCACAGTCAGAACTGAGGTTTAGAAAAATCTCTGCAGCAGTAGCTGAACTGGGGAAGGGACAAGAGAGAAGTCAAGTGTTGAAAGCAGAATAGGAAGTACAACTGGTCTTCTATAGGAGGCTCAAATGCAGAATAGGTCTTCCTTAAGGCAGAATGGATACCGATGAACCCAGCATTCCAGAAGAAACAGCTTATAAGCTGGCATGGGCAGTAAATAACACTATGCCTACCAGGACCAACTTTTGGTTTTCAACATCCAGGAGGGTCATTAAGTGACCTTGGGTGAAGAGGTCCCACTATGAACAGGCAGTACCCATGTGAATGCAGCACCCCAGATTCCAGGGTATGCTTGGGGTACCCCCATAGCTCATGGAGAACAGCATCTGTTTGGTCAGGGCGTCATAGGGGAAGGCTGATGCCCCCCTGGCGAGGACTGTGCCTATTGCCTGGACATGGAGTGCGCGAGCATCCAGCTGCGGCAGGACCTGGCACCTGTTATTTTGGGCCATGCCGTCCTCATACGAGCATGTGGGTGAAGTGGGCCGCGAGGTCAAGGCTGGGGACACTGCCTGGCCAGCACTCCAAAGCCTCCCAAGTGGAGAGGGGGCGCACAAAGCCCCCCTGTTCTATCCGCCTGTCATCTGTGTTGTCGCTGAATATGGCGAGAAGTGGATGTGGCCAGGAATGGATGTGGGCTCAGCACATGGTCCAGATAGGACCCGTTTTCCATGGCGAACATTCTCCAGTCCCAGCTGTAACAAATGCTTAAAAAGGCTGCTGCTAGATTTAACAGAAACCTGGAAGTTGCCTAAATTGGGGTGATCATTGACCTGCCAGTGACAGCATCTACTTTTGTGCTCAGCCTTGCTTTTGCCTTGGTGTGTGTGTTGGGGGTGGGGGGTGTGGATGATGGCTAGAGAAACAGGAAAGGAGCTCCCTGCCAGGGTTCTGGGGGGATGAGCCCGAAGTGAACGGGAAGTTTACTCACCTGACTGCATAACAGTGCAGTGCCAAACACTGTGTTGCCTCAGACCTGCCTTCCCTCTCCCAAGCCCCCTCTACCCGCATCCTCGCCAGAGAACTTACCCTGAACAGGCTAAGATGCAGAGTTATACTTGCTGTGTGACTTTGGCCTTTGTGTTACCGTCCTTCTCTGAGTTCTACCTTTCCTCCCACTTCCAATACCAGGGTCTTCAATTCGTGAGAAGGTGTGTGCCAGCCAGGCATTCTAGGGATGCTCATTCAGCCCACAATCCCAAGGAAGAGATTTTTCCCCAGGCTGGTGGGGAGACATGTTGCTGGTCCTGTCATAGACACCGGGGAGGAGGGGTAGAGACACAGTGTCCACAGGCTGATGGACACCAGCTGCCACTGGACAGGTGGGCTCATGCAGCAGTCTATACCCACCACCACCTAGGGCTCCCAGCCCCTCCTTGATCCATAGGTCACACTTGAATTGTTTTAAATAAAACGGGATTCCCCCAGGGTATGAATGATTAATTACACAATTATTCCATTCTGTGCTATTAATCAAATATTCATTGGGTCGTGCAGAAAAGTCTAGGTTTCCCTTCAGACTGGGTTTTTTTTTTTTTTTAAAGCTACCAGCTACTTCTTTATTTTATATCTGTGCGGTATCACCAGCATATGAACATGTACACAGCTCCTCATGTTAGACACTCCAGACATTCATCTTTACGAAACCTCCTCTAGAATTCTATTAGCATTAAAATGAAATACTATGCCAAGTAAAGTCGAGACTGTAAAAATAAAGCCTGCTGAGGCTATTTTTCTTCCAGTGGTTATGAGTCCCTGAGTCTGCCATTCATCCTTCACCCCATGCAGGCTCCACAGGAGACTCGTGCCCACCTACGAGAGCGCATCCATTCGCCGATTCCAGGAGGGGCGGGTGGACAACATTCGCTCAGCAACTCCAGAGGCTCTGAGTTTTGTGACAGCCGTCACTGACCACAAGGCCACAATGCCGGTAAGTCCTGCTCCACCTAAGTCACGTCGAACTGGCCAGCAAGGTGCCCGTGGCCTGACTGTCTGCTCAGCTCCATGACAGCCAGCTCCGTGACTCTCCCTGAGTAGCCTTGTCAGGCCCCACGTGCGCTATCTCTGCTCTGTCCACAGGATTCAGAGAAGCTGCAGCTGCTGAAGGACGCCCTTGGTGCTCAGACCCAGTACACAGTCATGGTGAGTAATGTGGCGCAATCCCTTACGTCAGCTCACATCTCTAGCCTGTGCCCAGAGCCGGGCCTGCAAATGGACTCTCCAGCAGTGGACACTGGGGGAGAGTTGGGCCACCAGCCACAACTGCCCAGGGACTTGGCAAGGCTTCTCTCCCCATTACCCTCCTTTAGCTGATGCTTCAGAATCTAGCTAGCACAGCACCCCTGCTTTTTGCACATACTTTTCAAGAATACAACTAATGGTCTTTGAAACGATGATGACAGTAATAGTATCAAATATGCACAGCATATTATAGTTTATACACCAAGGAAGTCAAATGTGATGGTGTTTGGTGGGGCTTACACACCTTGCACACTCGAAGATGTGCATTCCTACCTGAGAACGCTTTTTGCCTTCTTATTATCTATGTTTTTTAAAATTGTGAATAAATAAGATCTTGGCTGAAAATTACTAGTGAAAACAAAATAACACAAATGTTCCCTTGGCTTAAGGAAATAATTCATTCGCTAGCAGCAAAGCCATCATTTGCATACAACAGAAAGTAATCTATTACCTGGGTTGATATACTAATAGCAACTCATTCAGATACAATCTTTGAAGGAACATCTAATCTATAAATAGAAGCTAACTGAACTTCACTCCATATCCTTGAAAGCAAGTGTAGACTTTTCTCTAATTCAGTTGCAAAGTCCCTAAAGTCACCTAAATATTTAGATATTTGTTTGGTTTGTGGGAAATCCAAGCTCAGTTTCATGTAGTCAGTGGGTATTTTTTGCTTTCCTGCTTTATGCCATGCTAAATACAAAGTGCTACAAAATCAGAAAAATGAAGTTCCATCCTTAGGGAATTTGCTAAGTACTTGGGAGAAGCAGCCCCTATGTGACAAATCCAATCCCATGTGAAAAGATCCCCAGGGAAGCAGTCAGTGGAGCAAGCTCATTTCTCTGCTTGGAGAAGCCAGGAAGACTTCCAGAGCTAGCACTTAATGAGACTTGAAGGATGAGGAGGTACTTGTGAGTCGGACATAACGGGAAGGAAAGCCCCAGAAACAAACAGCATGTCCAAAGGCGCGTTTTGAATGAACAAGACAGTGGAGGAAAAGCAAAGTAGTTTAGTATGTGCAGCCTGAAAGGACAGAGGAGCAGGAAAGCCCACAGTGGAGAGTTCCCTAGTCACTCAGGTTACGCTGGTCTCTACGGAGGGTAGGTTGAAGCAGAGGGGAGTCTGCCAAAAAGAAGTGACACTAATTAGGAATCTACATAATATTTGGGGGAGTGTTGGTATAAACACTGACCGCAAAGAAGGTTGACAACAAAATAATTCAAGCCATTTTCCAAAAATAGGACATGAGTTTCCATTTTGGAAGAGCTCATTATGTACCTTGCATAATGGATGGAAAATTCTTACACCAAGGATATTTCAGAACACTAAGGACAAAGAGAAGATCCTCAGAGAGGAAAAAAAATTAATACAAAGATCGAGCGTAAAAGTGTAACTTAACTTTTCAATAGCATAACTGAAAAGTGAAAGATAGTGTAATAATGTCTGCAAAGTATCTGAGAAAATGATTTCTACTATATATTCCACACCCAGAGAAACGATTATCAAGACATGCATGCATGCATACATACACATATATGTACACACATATATGTTTATGCGTATTTTAAAGGTCTCGGTTTTTGCCTATTATGGACTCATTCTTGTAAAGTTATTAGATGGTGTAGGCTGCTAAAGTGTGAGAGTGAAATCTAAAAGAAGACATCGCTGGGCCCTCAAATCAGGAGATTCAGCACAAGAAAGAAGTAGAGAAAGAGGATGATCGTAAAGGGAGATCCCAAGTTTAAAGTTGTTCAACAGTCCTTGGAAGCAATAGGTCTAGAGAGGAGCAAGAAGTGAGAGATGTGAAATTGATAAGTTATCTGTTATATTTTAAATTTCTAGCTAAGGGTTTAGGAATCAATTAGTAATGGACACAGAAGGATAAGCCAAGTAGAAAAGCCATAATGAAATAATTTTAAAAATTGCCATTCTAAGGAAAAATGAATAAGAAAGGAAATTTAATCATACATTACAGGACTCAGCTATGAATATGTGCATAGTTATAATCATGTAAACAGTGAATGATGAACAAATAATAGAGAGTTAAAATGTAACTCTTAGGAGGATGGGAGAGTAGAAGTATATTAAGGAACTGGGGGATAAAAGAAGCAAACTTTCATCCTCTGTGATAAACAGATTATTGTAAAACTGAAAAATAGCAAAAATAGCAGCCTAAAAAGTAAATATAAAAAAAAAAAAACAACCTAAGAGAATTCCAAGCAGCTGCCTTGATAGAGTGGGAATCGATGCTGGAAGGTGACATAAACCTTTCGCTTATTTGAGTTTTTTTATTATATAAACATACAACTTTGATAATAATTTGAGAATTTTAATTAAAATTTTAGAAAATATCCTCCATAGCATTGCCATAGGGTTCTGTTGTTTTAACTATTTCTAAGTTGATGAAAACAAAAGAGAGAGGGGAGGGAGAAATGAGAGATGCAAAAAGCTTCATAGGTAAATCTTGTGCCTGGTTGGCTGTGAAGGGTAAGAAACAGGAGAAAGCAGAATCCTCCAGATATCTGGCAGATATATTTGGTTGTGGGAGTGGAGAAAGAAAATTCCAGAGGAGCAAATGTGGTCACAGATCATTATGCTTTTCCTTCATTGCTCACCTCAATTTATGATCACAAGTTAATTTGTACAGTAAGGCTTCATAAGGGCTGAGTCTATGATCACTTTGTTCTCTGTGGTTGCTCTAGCACATAGCAGGCTGAGGCACACAGTAGGCACTCAGCGAGAGTCCCTAAACAAACAAAAGGCTGAATGATGCATCCTTTTACTCATTACTATTCCTGGCTTTAATCCAAACAACCTGTGAAAACAAGCACAGTTGCTATAGTGAGTTCAGAGATCTTGAAATCAGGGGTGGGTTGCTTGAAACACAGAGTAGTTGCTTCTGTAGGGCTACATAAACCAGCTATTCAACAAAAGTAACCAGAGAAATTAGAAGTGCACTCCACTTCATCGAGAGACTCGTAGTTCTTCCCTAATGGAGCTCATCTAAGGTGAACTGTGGTTGTATAACATCTTTCCAGCCTATTATTAGGTGTATTTGGAGAGACCAGGGTCTCTGTGTCATCTTTATGAGTTCATTGTCAGCCGAAAGAGAACAGCTGTCAAATTCCAAAATGTGCTTTGAGTCGAGGTCATTGAGATGGAGGGTGCCTACCATGGGGATGTTTTCACAGCTAAGTGGCCAATTTCCGTAGCTGTGAAATCCCCAGCAGTTACTCACAGTTACTCTGAGGTTGACCTGGAGGGTATCACTATAGGCCAGAGGTGATCCCCTTGTCTCCATCCCAAATAAACATGAAATCCAAACAAAACCACCATGCATTCTACACATGCAGCAGCAAGAAATGTCCAGTGAGGACACTGGTCCTACCTGCTGTCACACCACCACCCACACAGAAATTCTGCAATTCCCACTACTATGGTCTTTTGATGAGTTACTTTGTGATAAATATATATATATGCTTTTTTCATTCAGTAAGCCTTCCCCTTGAAAATGTCGGCTGAGCTTTTGCCAACATATCTGCTTCCATTCTTAAAATAATTTCTTAGATTATGAAAACAGTTTAGTTGAAATGATGCTGGGAACTCAGCCAAAAGTCAGGAGCAGACCTGAATGCCCTCTACCCTCTGTTCCTTGGGCTTCCATTGGAGGGTGGTGCTGAGGCAGGTGAGAGTGTGCCCAGTGATCACCCTCTCCACTCCCAGAGGGAGCCAGCAGTCCCAGAGCCCAGAACCCAATCTTCTCACTTGCCTAAGGTACTGGGGGGGGGGTCACTTGCTAGCCCACCCCTCACTGGGTGGCTGTGCAGGTGCAGGTCAGCATTGACAATGCTGCGGCAGGGGTGGGGCTTGGACACCAAACCTTCGACTCAGGTGTCCTCACATTCGAACCCAATCTGCTCTGCACTCACCCTGTGCATGCTGAAATGCACAGTGCCCAAGGAGTATGTGGTCAAGGTCCATCCTAGGTGGCTACCTATATACATCAGCAGCAGCAAGCCCCAAGCTAAGGCCACTGGAATTGCATATTAGCATGTGGACTAGAGAGGAAGGGAGGAGGGACCCCAACTCATTTTCCTGTCCTTTGTCCCCTATTGCCCAGGCCATAACAGGGATGGCCATTGACAATCACTTGCTGGGACTTCGGGAGCTGGCCCGGGATGTGTGCAAGGAGCTACCCGAGATGTTCACAGATGAAACGTACCTGATGAGCAACCAGTTTGTCCTCTCCACCAGCCAGGTACAGCCAGAGCATGACAATCATCCCAGAGACCTCAAGGTGTAACCGGGGGGGTTTGCAAAGAGCCTAGTGACTAGGGCCCACTGAATGGAGTCAGCCTAGTTCTGGCTCTAACTTCGATGAACTGCATGATCTTTGGCAAAATGACCTAGATGCTCTCAGAACCCCAGTAAATGAGAAGTCACAGGTTTCACCTGGTGGAGGTGGAGCCAGGAGGGGAAGGCCCCACGCCAGTGCTGTAACCATATTAGGTGTTTACTGCCTCTCCCCACTTGGGACATGGTAAACCATGTTGGTGACTACTTGTGAAGCCCAACAAGTGTAGGGTGAAGTCCTGGCTCGACTAGCCTTTATGACATTGGTGGAAAGCCCAGCCGAAAGCCTAGTGTGGACAGAGTCTTCCAAACAGGCCACGGCTGTTATGGGACCAATGGCAGGAGATGAACTGGCAGCCAGTACCTTCAAGCCAGTGCTCCAGGCCTGGTCTATTGTAGGACCAATATCACAAAGACAGAATGAAATCCGTTAACGGCAGGCAGCAATTTTGGAGAGAAAGTCCTCCTTCTCATCATCAATTTACTAAAACTCCACCTCATCTGAGCAAGGCTGGACACGGGCAATAAAAGCACTGACAAAGTTGTGTTTGAGGATAAAAGCCCACTCAGTAATTTGATTTTCTCATTACAGCAGTGAGCTTGCAGACGTGAATAAACGAGGTCAGAACACAACATAAATTCTTCAGGAAACCATCCATGGGCAAAAAATGCTTTGGAACGGCTTTATGGCCTTCGGCTGTTGCACAGCAAATTTATCTGACAATGAGATGACTCTATTAGCAAGACTAATGGTTTGTTCTGCTCCATTAAAGTGGCCAGTGCCATCTCTGAAGGCCCGAGTACACAGTGCCAGGGACCTGTGCACTTAAGGCAAACCCAGTCCTGCACTTGCCCAGGAATGCATTGTATTTTCTCCCTGGGGTCACTAACAAAATTAATTTGGGGTGTAGTGCCCAGCTTTTTTTCCCAACTGGAAATGAATTCTTATAGCTTGAAATGTCTTCAGAAGCACATTTCCTTGGTTTGTGATCAAGATTAGAAAATCTTGGCGGTCTGAATTCGAAACATTAGATGCATAACTAAAACTCCAGTTGATGGCAGTCTTTGAAACACCCACTGCTGGGTAATTGTGCGTGGCCAAGGCTGTGGGGAGAAAATCAGACCAGTCGAGCAATACTGACAGTAATTAAAGATGTGGGGAAAATCAACAGAGAAGATGGGCCAGACTTCCTCCCGTTCATAAATTACTCCCTCTGGGAAGCCATCTAACAGTTGGGTGCCACCGGGGTGCCTTTTAGTAAATTATCCTGATTGCCTCGGTGCCTTAAACAGTCCCCAGGTGAAGGCAAGACTCAACCCCAGACCCAGCACCAGTTCACTCAGAGTCTCTGACTGCACGAGTAGAGCAGATTTCACACCAGGGAGTAGCTAGCAGCCCTCTCCTTCTGATGTCATACAGCTAGATGGCTTTGTTTTTATGACTCTGGTTGTGGCCATCCATGCTGAAGCAATTGGTTGATTTGGTTAATTCAGTCAAACACCCAGGTGGAAAATAGTCAGAAGCAAATATCCCGTCGAGGCTCCAGGTTGTGGAACGCCCTGCATTCCAGAGAACAGCAGGCTGCTTTTCAGCTTCTGCCCTGTCCTCTCTTCCAGGTGCCCACAACCATGGAGATGTTCTGCTGCTATGGTCCTGTGGTGCCCAACGGGTATGGTGCCTGCTACAACCCCCAGCCAGAGAGCATTCTTTTCTGCATCTCCAGTTTTCACAGCTGCAAAGAGACCTCTTCTACCAAGTTTGCAAAAGCCATGGAAGAAAGCCTCATTGAAATGAGAGACCTCTGCAGTCCGCCACAGTCAGCCACAGGCAAGCCACTAGCCACAAAAGAAAAAGCAACTAGGCCCACTGCGGGTATCAGCTTTGACTCCCACCACTAGGTTTCACCTACACAGACCCAGCCTTCTGCAGCTTCCAGACCCTGCCATTCCCCTGCTCCCAACCCTCACCGGTTTTCTGTAGCTCCCTTCCTCAGGGCTCAATACACAGTCCACATGGAGTGTTAGGGGAAAAGTGTCCCTCATTATGCATGTGCATCAGCATTATTATCAAAGTGCCCTCTGGCATGTGTACAGGAAGTAAGCCCAGCCTGGCTGGGGCGGCGGGGGTGAGGTGGGGAAGTCCGCACTGACTTCCCTCCATGGCCTCCAAGTTTAACGTTCCTGATTCCTTCCCCAGCAGGACCCAACGTGTCCAGGTGATGATTTTGTCAGACAAATGAGTCACCCTGTTGCATGCAGTGTACCTAAATGAATCGTGAAGGAAGAGCTGACTCCAGATCATTACCTCTTTTCTTTTGGAAGTTAGCCGAGGGTTGGTTCCAGAATCTATGCAGTCTGATCCTGGCAGTCAGAGTCCTGTGAGCTTCCTCTTTCTCTCTCTCTCTCTCTCTCTCTCTCTCTCTCTCATACACACACACACACACACACGCACACACAGAGCCCGTGTTAAACCCACCAAAAGGCAACCTTCTATTGACTTCAGAAAATCGGTCCGGTAATTCTGAAAAGGGAAAAATTATCTGCAACTGTCCTGAGCAGTTGTTGCTTTCTGCTTCCTGGTGGGAGACTGGGCTGTAGGCGAGAGAGGACAGCTTCACTTGCCCGAGGGTCCTGTGCTTGTGTTTTTTTTTACAGTGCTGTCCCTCTTGCCTTCACATAAAACATGTCCCCCCTGGTGGTCTCCTTCTTAGTGGAGAAGAAAGAAGCTTTTGTTTGTTTGTTTGTTTGTATCTATTATGGCTCATGTGCTTTGTTCATTTAAGAGAAGCTTTTAAGAATACCACTGTGAGGAGCCCAAAGCAGGATTCTGCGCTGGCCTGTGGGGCTGAGGGGACAGCCACTGGACAGCAGAGCCTCTGGCGGGACCAGGCATCCAGAGCCAGGCAGGGTGGGGTGCTGATGGAAGTCCCCAGGGCAGGAGGTGGAGCATCCTACACACTACCATTGAAGAGACGCCAGGAGACACGCTTCCTGCAGGGCCATGTCGTTATGGGATATCTAGTTCTAAAGGAACAAAGGGTGGAAAAGCAGTCAGAAAAATCAATATTTCAAGTAGATAAGGCTGCCTGCTTCCGTCTGGGGAGGCGCAGAGCGGGGCTCCCATCACTGTGCGTTCCTTTGTGCTCCCTGCAGGGGGCTCCTAAGAACAACCACTGCACCCCCATCCTGACTTGCTCCCCAGCATTTTGAACACTCTCCTCTGGCTCAAGGACAGTTTTCTGGGCTACTGTGCAAGTCCCTCACACTTTGAGCTGTATTGGTGCCAGCAGAGCTGAGGTGGTGGCGTGTATTTTAATGTTTTTGTTTTAAGATTTATTTATTTATTTATGCATATGGAACTAGGGTACAGGCCAGAGGTGTGGGGGGTGAGACAGAGTGGGGAGCAGAACCAGCAGATCTACTGAAATACACTGCTGAGGGGAGCAGTGGGCAGGTCAGGAGAGATCTGTGGTGCCATGTGGGTCACCTCCCTGGCTGGGGATCAAACTCATGCTGTAGTGGCTGCTATAGCTTCATAATGCTGTGCTTTAACCCATTGCACCACCAGGGAGAGCCCGGTGGCCTGTATTTTGACTTTGCTCAGCTCTTAGAAAACAGATTTGAGCAGTGAGTTCCTGAGCCCTAGTATTAGGTTGAGGATGAACTGGAAGATGCTGGCACTCCCCTTCAGAGTCCTTGGTCTATACAGTTCATGCTCCCTCTCCCAGATGCCCACCTTTATGCCCCCTTGAGGAGCTGCTGCTGAAGAGCCCCAGAAATGCCAGGGGAACTGCTGTTCACCTGCCTTAATTTGCTCTAAAGCCATCTGTGTGTCCTCACCAAATGACCATAGCACAGATCCAAGTTCTCATCTAGTTTTCCCTCCATGGATTTCTTATCAGGCAGAGAACTCTGGTTCTCTGGGTCAGGAAGCCCCACTTACCTTGGCCAAGAGACTTAACTGTCTAGAGACTAATTTCCTCCTTTGGCAAATGAGGACACAGATGTCCTGACTTTGCAAGTGTGTGAAGATTAGGGATCATGTATGGAAGAGCCCTAATCACCTCAGGATGATGTGACCCCAGAACACATTGTTTGGGCAGTTTTACACTATTCACACTGACCTAACAGAATGAAGCTCACACCTATTATTTTCTAAGCATAGGGAGAGGAAATTGACTGTACCAGCCTTGCACTGGTACCGGGCTTTGAGAATTGTGGGTAGCAAATGTTTGACAGGAGGAAACCCTTCGCTCTTTGAGGAATGGACTGGAAGCTGGTCTTCCCCCTCCAAGAGCACACGGTGCACAGAGTCTTTATGCAAAGGCAATGCTGAGCCATGGCCATGGACACCTCTTTGGGGACCCTGGTAAAAGACACTACTCCAAAGGTCCCCAAAGAGATGGGAAATGAAGTCTGAAAAAGCCATTGGGGACAGTATGTGGCCACCTGACAATACTGCTAAGTTGCCAAAATATATAAAGTTGATATTTGAGTTTTATTTTTATAAAAATAGTTCTAGATTTATGCCAATATATACATGTGTATTTATAGTCTTTCAGTTTTAAGTTATAGTTTTGTGTTTTAAAGAAATATATGTGTGACTAAAGAACTGTATATTGAAAGCATTATATTCAAATTATTTAAAGACTGTACATCTGTATTCAATAAAAAGTCATGCCAAGAAAGATGGTGTTGGCTATTATTTCTACCAGAAATGTTATAAGAATTTCCTTGTAAACCCTGAGCTGGGTCAGCAACTCTTTGGCCTCTCTCTGGGGTCTTTCAGCAGCAGTGGGGATGTCTACAAGACACCAGGGCTGAGAGAGGGAATTTATTCTCTGGTATGGCATGGCTGCCACCAGGGGGTGGAACTATGGGGGAGAGAGGAGTGTCTCCTATTAAGCCTGCACACACATGTACCGACCAAACTGAGTACAGGGGAAAGCACCAGTCCTGGAGAAGGGGTTCCTAGGCTATAAGCCCTACTCTGTCTCTAATTTGCTGGCTCTAGGGATGTCATTTTGACTCTCTACCTGCTGGTTTCCTCACTGGTGAATGTACTTGTTGGTACCAGCACTACCCAGTTGCAGACTTGTGGCACGATGACATGAGATGGTCATTGTCTGAAAACTTTAAGAAGTAACAAAGAAACAGCATTCTCAGCACAGGCTCATGTGTACATGAGTTCCATTGTGGACAGTCTATAGTCACATTGCAAACTGAAAGCCCCCTCTACAGAACCAGAACTGAGATTCTTCCAAATAGCCCAATTGCTTTCCAATCAGAACCTAAAAAGAACTCGAAGGTGTATGAATTTGTGTGATTCTGATTTATCCAAAAAGAAAATAGCTAAGAATATTCTAGAAGGATTGGAAGGATTCGAAAAGAACAGCAGCAAGGTAAGGTGTGCTCTTAATTATTACATATACCACATGTGACCCCAAAATAACCAGCTGTAGACAATAGACAAAAGAGTATGAACAGGTAGGGCAACCCCCAACATACAAAATACTGCCACATCCTCTCCTTGTTCCAAAGCTCCCATTGTGGGTATGTCGAGCCATTCAAGTAAAAATGCAGGGAAGAACAACCAAAGTTTCAAAATGACTCCTAAAATGTTCTCCTGGGGGATGTGGAGGACCCCAAGCTCTGCCCCACCCACTGGCCCCTCCCACCAGTGTGGCCACACCCACCCTGAGACTTGAACAGTGGTTGCTTAGCAGTGTGTGCTGTGCCACTGGCCTGGCAGGCGGCCCACCATGCCCAAGAATGCAGTGGTCATCTTACGTTATGGGCCTTACAGTGCAGTAGGACTGTCCGTGGAGCACCGCACCTTCCGCCTGGAAGGCCTGTACAGTAGGTAGTCATTTCTAGAGCGCCAACCACCCAGCTTCTTATGATCAATTGCAACCACAGACTGTGCTCTCGACCTTGACCTCCTTCCTTGGACCCAGACCAAGAACCACCTTTTCTGGACAGTCTTCCCTGAACCTCACCACTCTCCCAAGGTCATTTGTCATCTTCTGGTTTTCACTGTCTCAATGGGAAAAATATGTACTATGAGTCCAAGGGATGTTGGGCCGTTATACAAATTATCTAGATAGAAAGGATTATATACTCCACACTCGACACATTAGGAAACTGAGGATTGGGGCTATAAATGACTTTTTCAAGGTCATATTGCTGGAAAATGGTGGGGAACCTACCCCTTGATCAGTCATTCATACAACACACTTCTACTGGGCAACTGATATGTGTTGAATACTCTTTCAGATACTAGAACACATTAGTGAACAAAGATATATATGTCATTGTTCTCATTGTTGACTAGTAATTGACAGCTGTGCCAAGTGGGAACCCAGCCTGGGTTGCAGAGAAATATAATTATTACACCACCAGTCACACTTGGCAGGGAGAGGGGAGAGATCTGGAAAAGTTCATTGCCTAGAATTAGATTCGGAATTGAACTTTAAAGAGGAGGGAGAAACTAGCCAGACAAGAAGAAAGAGCATTCTAGGTAGAGAGACTAATGTCTGCAAAGGCCAGCAACATGAACAAATAATGTAGCGGGTGAACTGATGGGAGAATTAGGTTATAGAGGTTGTTGGCCAGATCCCAGAGGATAATAAAAATTTTTTAGGCAGAGGGATATAACTGTCACTGCTGTAGGAACAGATTAGTGGGAGCCAAGAATAGATTCAGGGGAACAAGTCAAGGGACTATTGGAGTGGTCCAGGTTTCGAAGAAATGATAGCAGCTTGGACCAGGATAGCCACAAATGGAGGGATTTAAAGCAAATCATGCTTCCCGAGAGGATATGGGGGTTGAGGGTCAAGAGGATGACTTCCGGATCCAGCCAGTGTGTGCTGATGGATGGAAGTGCTTTATACTAAAATTAGAATAGTGAGAAGGGGCCGCCACAATTTGGAGGAATAAGTTCCATCTGGGATGTATGGTCAGCTACATAAATGGAAGTACTGAATGGCTTATCCAGTTCTGGAGTTCAGAAAAAATATCCACTAGAGATAGAAAGGAATGAGTCCTCAACTTGGGAAGAATGTATAGAATGAAAAGGAAGCCTGGACTGGGGCTTTTAGGAACTGCATCCAAACCCATGGTCTGCCCGGCAAATTGCTCTGGGACTCAAGAGGTCACAAAATCAATTCTGACCCAACAATCTGGGAAGGTCTCCTGGAGGAAATGATTTTGAGTTCATTTGATGAGAAGGTAGGATTTCAATAGGCAGAGAAAGTTTACTTAGAAATTTCTGTCATAAGTTTATGACATAAGTTATTTGTTTATGCTTAAATTTTGTTGTCATCTTGGCTAAGTAACTGACTTTTTGTTCCTTTCACCTCTGTTGAGTTCTGCTTATCCCTCACGAAATAACTCACCACTAGTTTATGTTCACTAACTGACTAGACTAAGTAGCTATAGCATTTCTTTAAATATTTGGTGAATCTAGGCCCTCCCTGATGGCACAGCTGGTTAAAGCGCAGCACTAAGAAGCTAGAGCCACTTCAGCATGAGTTCGATCCCCGGGGTGACCCACATGGCGCCGCAAACCTCCCCTGACCCTCCCACTG
>NW_004567112.1:26064573-26088478 GCF_000260355.1 Condylura cristata | reverse complement strand
AGTGGAAATTCTGATATTTCAGAGCTTTTCCCGAGCTATCCGGAATCTGTCAGACGATAGCCGTTGCATAGCTTGTGTCACCAGCCAGGAAGCAGATCTCTCCTGTCTTGCCCACTGCTCCCCTCAGCAGCGTATTTCAGTCAATCTGCCTATTCTGCTCCCTACTCTGTCTCTGGTTATCCTCTCATCCCCTCACCCCCATCTCTGGCCATACCTCAGTTCTTGCATGCTTACATAAATAAATCTTTAAAAAAAAAAAATAAGGTGAATCTTAAACTGTTGGAAAGGAATTTACATTTAAGAATTCTTTGAGTACTCCTATTTCCTCTGCCTCTACACTTTTGCAGACTTTTTTTTTTTTCTTTGCTGCAGCCCTAGCATGTACAGGCTTCTCCTCCCTAACCCATTTCACAATTCTTATCCTAACTCGGCTATTGCTTTTCTTCTTTTATTGTACTATTTGTGGTAACATATATATAACATAAAATTATTCGTACTAGCTAATTTTGATTGTATGATTTGACCATGCTAATCACATTTGAAATGTTGTGCAACCATCACCATTACCTATTCAAAAAAGTTTCAATACCTGAAACAGAAATTCTGTATGCTCTAAGCAATTACTACTCCCTTTTCCCTCCCCCACAGCTCCTGGTAAGCTTTGGCCTATTTACTCTATGAATTTGCCCAACTATCTATTTATATATAGGTCAAATAATATTTGCCCCTTTATATCTGGCTTATTTCACTTAGCACATTTTCAAGATCCATCCATGTTTTAGTTCTTCATTCCTTTTTATGGTTGAATAATATTCCTTTGGGTGTATAGGTCACCTTTTATTTATCCATTCTTCTGTTGACAAGCACTTGGGTTGTTTCCACCTTTCAGTTATGGGTTTGCAAGTACCAAAGGCCCTGCTTTCAATTTTTTTGGGGGGGTATATATTTAGGAGTAGAACTGTTGAATCACATGACAATTCTATGTTTAGCTTTTTGAGGAACTACCAAACTATTTTTCACGGCAACTTGAACCTTTTTACATTCCCACCAACAATGTATGAGGGCTCCAATTTCTCCACAACCTTGCCAACATTTGTTCTTTTTCTTTTTTTAAATGATAGTATCTTAGTATGTGTGAAATGGAATCTTATTGTGGTTTTGTTTACACTTCTTTAAAACTAATGATGTGGAGCCTCTTTCCATGTGTTTATTTAGCCATTTGTGTGTCTTCTTTAGAGAATGTCTACTCAAGTTCTTTGCTCATTATTTAATAGCATTGTTCCTTTTGTTGTTGCTTGACCTCCTTCCTTGGACCCAGACCAAGAACCACCTTTTCTGGACAGTCTTCCTTGAACCTCACCACCCTCCCAAGATTCTAAGTACGAGGTCTTTATCAGATATATGATTTGCCACTATGTTCTCCCATTCTGCAGGTTATCTTCTCACTTCTTTATTGTGTTCTGTGACACATGAAATTTCTAAGTTTTAAGGAAACTCAACTTTTCCATTTTTCTTCTTGTTGGTTTTCTTTTGTTGTTTGAGAATTCATTGCCAAATCCAAGTCCATGCAGATTTGACTGTTTTCTTCTAAGAGCTCTATAGTTTTTAAATCTAGATCTCTGATCCATTTTGAGTTTGTTTTTAGATATGGAATAAGATACAGATCTAACTTCATTCAAATACTACTCATGTAGATATTTAATTTTTCCAGTACTATTTGCACTGTTGAATAGTCCTGACACTTGAGTCAAAAATCACTTGACAATCAGTGTGACATGTTATCTCTTGACTTTTTATTGTATTCCATTAGTCTTTGTCTAGCCCTATGATAGCACCACACTGTTTTGATTATTGAAGTTTTGAGTAAAATTTGAAATCCGGAAGTGTGAGTCCTCTAACTGATCTTTCTCAAGATTGCTGGAGTTACTCAGGTCCTTGAAATTTTCTGTGAATTTTAGGATGAATTTTTCTATTTCTCCAAAAACATACCATTGTTAGATTATTTATTTGAGATTTTCTTTTCTGCTGTAGGTGTTTACAGCTATATATTTCTGCTGAGCACTGCTGTCACTGCACCCTCCAGGTTTTGACATGTTGCTTTTATTTTCAATCCTTGTAAAATATTTTCTAATTTCTCTTAAAGTTTTTTTCCCTTGCTGTGCTGGCTATTTAACAGTGTCTTCTATGATTTCCATATTTATTGTTTTTTTCATATTTCCTTCTGGTATTGATTTCTAGATTATGCCATTGTGGGCAGAAAAGATTCTTTATAAGATTTAATTCTTTTAAAATGTATTTAGATTTGTTTTGCTGTTTAAAATATGACCAATTCTGGAGAATGTTCCATGCACTTGAGAAAAATATATATTCTGCCTTTGGGTAGATGCTGTTTATTTATAAATAAAAGAGTCCTTCTCATTTTTTATGTATTTGCACTATGGTGAGGCAGTCTTTTAACACTTATTCAGGTTATTTACAATTCTGCCTCAGCCTTTACTTCCTGCTTTCACTGAGCCTATAAATCAACTAGTGTGAAAGCTTAGAATCCCCCAGCTTTGTTTCTGAGCTTGCATCCTCCTCTGGGCATGCACTTGACTTTCTAAATTCTCCAGTATACATGAACACTTCTAATGTTCTAATTTCCCAAAGAAACTCTCCCCAGATTTTCCTCCCAGGTTTTATGATGCTTATTTATGTCCCAACCGTCCTTTGCCCAGACAGCTATGGGTTTTTCATTTGCTTTACAATGTTTTCCAGCACTACCCACGGCTTTTCCATCCTGTGCGAGTTCCTAGTTAGGTGACTAAAAGACAAGTGCCCATGTCAATCCTTTAGGTTTGACCCAGGCAGGTTAAAACAGACACAAGAATTTGCAAATAAGGTCTGGCATGAGGGACAGAGTCCCACACTGAGAAAGTAGATGGTATCTTCAAAAGTACCAATTCAGGGAGGAGGTAGAGCAAGGACAAATAAAGACGCCACAGGTCTTTCTAAACACCTTCAAGTTGCTTTTTCTTGATTCATCATGCATTCATTTGCCACATTAGTCCATTTTCCAGTCCTCTAGCAAAGTTGGTTCTAACAGTTTCTGGGTTTTTGTTTGTTTGTTTGTTTTTGTTTTTCCAAGGAGCAATGGGAGTTTACAAACACTAAGGAGAAAATACTACCCTGTATGGTTTGCTCACAAGCCATGCCATCCTATTGGTCACATCTCTCTGGTGATCTTGGCTAACCTCTCCCTAGTCACTTGTCTCTTGCATGCATTCTCTGCACTACTGGCAGAGATGGTATAAGAGATTAAGCATAAGTCTTCTGAAGTCCAACCAATCTAGTTTTTAATTAGCCCCCACTATTTCAGTAGCTCTGTGGCCAAAGTCAACATCAAGTTATTTTAACTTTCTGAGCCTCACTTTATTTATTGGGAAAATGGGAGAGAATTCCTACCTCAGTGCAGTTCCAGTAATAACGCGAGTAGAGCTATGAACATAATACCTAAACAGTTTAAGTTCTTACTTCAGGAGACGGAGAGTCGCTAGGAAGGAAAATAGGAAGCATGTGGGTCGCATGAAACACAGAGTCTGGTTGGAAAGTGGTGAGCAAAATAGCCAGTTCTGTCCTCCATGGTCAATAGGGCACCAACAAAGCTTCTTGAGCTGAAGAGTTAGGCATATGCTTTACAAAACCAATTCCAAAGGAAGAGAGGAACGAATTTTCAAGAAATACTAAGTGGTTAGAAATTTTAGAGGTCAGGAAAAAGACTAAGTCATATTTGAGTCCAATTTGACTTTAAATTTATATCTTCAGGACCCTTCTCGGTGGCGCAGTGGGTTAGGACACAGCACCGCAAGCTGGCCACAGCTGCTTCAGTGCAAGTTCGATCCCTGCCCCGGAGAAGATTCCATGGCGCAGCAGACCTCTCCTGTCTTGCCCGCTGCTCCCCTCAGCAGTGTACTTCATAGATCTGCCTGTTCCCGGCTTTGTCTCTGGTGAATTCTTTCACCAGCTCTGCGCCTCTGGCCTGTATGAATAAATAAATAAATTTTTTTTAAAAAAGTTATATCTGGCTCTCCCTGGTGGCGCAGCGGGTTAAAGCACTGCACTGAGAATCTAAAGCCACTTCCGCATGAGTTCGATTCCCGCCTGCCCGGAAGGAGACCACATGGCGTGGCAGACCTCTCCTGACCCGCCCGCTGCTCCCCTCAGCAGTGTACTTCGTCGATCTGCCTGTTCTGTTCCCCACTCTGTCTCTGGTGAAGCCTCTCACCGCCCCTGAGCCTCTGGCCTGTACCCCAGTTCTGTATGTACAAATAAATAATTAAAAAAAAAAAAAAGTTATGTCTCCAATTAGGGCCCTGATTTTCATAGAGATATTTAGTAAGCATCTGAGATTAATATGGCAAAACTTCTAAACAGGCGTCCTCCCACACAGGGCCTTCCTGTTTTCTTTCCATATTGTTTTACAACAGCTCCATTCTTTCAGATACCAGACCAAATACCATTCAGGTATCTTTCTGCCCTCTCCTTCCCTCACCCTCCCTTTAGTCTAGCGGCGCATGCTACAGGTTTTGTCTTCAAAAGCAGACAGAAAAATTCAACCTCTTTTACTGTTGTCACCACCACCCTCCCCTCTTGGATCAAGCCTGCGGTGGATCACCCCCTGCCTGTATCATTGCCCTAGCCTCCTTCCTGAGCTCCCTGGGACCCTTCTTATCTCCACAACCTGTTCTCAGCACCAAAGCCAGTTGATGCCATGAAATGTGAAAGAGAGTATGGTCCGAATTTCTGAGAACATTCTGGTGTTTTCCAGCTCACTCCAGGTAGAAGTCGAAGGCTGATACGTCTCCTAATCCCTGGCCACCTCCCCAGCTCCATTCCCTCCCACAGCTACCTCTGACCCTTTCTCCCCACTCACTCTGCTCCCTCTGCCTGGCAATCCTGAATGCTCCCAACACACTTCTGCCTTGGGACCTGGCAGTTGCTCTGCCTGGAGAGTTCTTTCCCCAGATCACTACATGGTCTTCACACCTCTCTTCCAGCCTTCCTGTCTTCCTCAGAAGTCACTTTGATGTTATTATGGGTGGTGCTTCGATGATGGGAATGATGTGGTAACAGACAGCTGAGGATGTATTCCCTTAAATCATATAGTGTTATATGCCAGTGTTACCTCAATAAAGGAAAAATGAACAAAGTGATTTTTTTCTTTATGGGAAGATCCACTGAAATAGCTGGGGAGACAGGAGAGGTCTGCTGTGCCATGTGGGTCAGCTCCCCAGGCATGGATTGAACTCATGCTGAAGCGGCTGCCACTAGCTTCATTACACCACCAGGGAGGGTCCTCTACTATAATGATTAAGGTTTAGAAAATCATGGCAATGAATTACACTTTAATCTGACAACATTTTAGTAAAATACATATATATGTACACATTATTCTTCATTTTGTACATTTTTCATCTCAGTTGTAATCCCCATGGACTTCCCACCTCCATTTCACCCATGTGCCATCACCGTAATCCCATGTGCTCTTCCCACTACTGGGTAAAATATTTTTTTTCCAGCAAAAGTTTGTTAAAGAACTAAAAAGGACAGAAGTCAGTGTGAATTTTCGGAGAGGGCAAGAACTGACACATGCTGAGCTTTGGAAGTGCTGATGGGTCCCTCCCCCTGAGCAGTGCTGCCCTCTAGAAGCTGGCTGGGGCTGCTGGCGGGAGGAGTGGTCCAGCCAGAGCTGAGCACAGACAGCTCTTCCCACAGTAGGGGACAGGAAGGAGAGTTTTGCGATGATTTTTATGAGAGATTGTTTATGGTGAAAGAGACTTGAGTATTGCAAGATATCAGCAGGTGGTTGATTTTTAAAGTTAACTTTTATATCCCTGAATAATAATTCCTATAATACCTGCAGCCAACATTCACCGGGGCCGGTGCAAATGCTACTAGCAGAAGCAAAGCCAAGAGCAGATATCTGCTCCCCACCTCTGTCCCACACCCCACCCATTGCTTTAGACCCAGCACTAAAATCACCACAAGCATGGAGTAGCTCATCTGCAGGTCTTGGGCTGTAAAATCTGCATCTGTGTATTTCTTCAAGAATCCTAGCCTTTGATCATTTCCCACAGTCTTGTTGGTGTTGGAAATATGTACAATCTTCCTGGAATTTACTATGTTTAAAACATTCTGAATTTCTTTATTACCCATGAATTATAATAGCTCAGCAAAAATGTCTCTACAATAGCAATGAAACGGAATTAATGCTTAACAAAAAACGTCTAAGTAATTTCCCTGCCCACATTTCTCCTTACCTGCTGTACTTAAGTCTGCCAAATAACATACTAAAAGGTACTGAAAAGAACTGAAACTGATCCATCAAAAGGAAAGTTGTCCTTATGAAGCTAAGACATTGTATGCCATGCTGTCGATGGATGCATTAGCTGCACACATTAATAGGTGCCTAATCTGTCCAAGCCAAGGCAGGGAGATGTCTGTCTGCCTATTTGCCTCAACTTCCTGCCAGCAGTGTTTAAATCATTCACAGATGGTGCACACTTCCGCCTGCTCTGAGGGGAAGGAGGCTTTTCCGCATCCCTTCAGATCCCCCTTGAAGAATGAGGTGCCACATCAAAGAGGCAGGCATTCTGTGGGTGGCCTTACAGCTTCTGGCTGATTTATGCTGGAGTTGAGCCACTGCCTCTACAAAGACTTTGTTGCATGGAGTATATTTATCTGACCTTTCTTTGAATAGACAGCCCCATAGCAGCGCATCAGGAAAAGCCGGCGCTGCGTGGAGAGAGGCAGCCTTTGGAGGAGCTGTAGGAATTCTGAGGCTTCTCTGGGTTTGATCCCTGCATCAGCCACTCTACAGTTGGGCTCAACACATCCTGGTGGGTGAGAAGGGACAGGGACAGGCGTGCTCAGGGTGGGTAAATGATGTGGCTTATTGAGCTAATAAAAATCTGACTTAGGTCATTCAGGTGTCCAAAGGGGTGCTTTGGACAGTGCCAGCAAGAGCCTGTTTACTCCACGGGCTGTATTACACAGGATGCTCTGGGCTGTGGACAGTGAGCTAACATATATTCCGAACTTCACAGCCGTACGGAAGTTAACATGAGGAGTGACGTGCTCTCTGGAGTGACGTGCTCTTTTGGCAGTGTTGCCTCCTGTGGGGTATCACTCACATCTTTGCTTGATAGGAAGCAGAGGCAAAACCGTCTCCATCGGTGGGTTACTTCATGGATCAGTTCTGTCTCCTAGATATACTGGGCCATGAAGGTGCACCACTGACCTCATAGAAGAACCCCAAGTCAGATCACAAGTAAGGCTCCGTCAGGGCCCTGCGGGGAAAGGCTGCTGGGTGTGCACCCTCGGGGTCTCCTCCTCGGAGCCCCTCCTCACTCACACTGCAGTCACAGTGGCCAGCCCCAGACAGTGCCCAACCTGCTCTCTCCAAGCCCCCAGACCTTAGAGAGTTTATAAATAACTCAGTGGGTCTGTTCTCTTGGAAGGCATCTGGGCTGAATAAAAGTCACCGCTGAGATAGAGCATAAAGGTCATGCATTTATTTTCAGGTGACATGAAAAGGATACTGGGAAACAAGTGTTTCAAAGAATCTGCCCCCCAGGGGGACAGCAAGGGGAAGTTCGACAGGAGGGGTCCTCAGGAAGGCTTCTGTGCTGGTATCCTCTGGTCTCCACTCCTGTGACCTGCCCCCTGGATCACTTACCTTCAGATAGGGAGACCATTTGAAAACATACCTTAGGGGAAACAGCAAAGTTTGTCACACACCTGATTCTTTTCTCATCTAGGTTTCATTTGTGGGCAGGAAAACTTGTACAGAGTGACCTATGCCCTGTGACCTGGACCAACAGGGACCTTTTCTTAACTCTTACTAACCCAAACTTAGTACTTACAAACTTGCTCATACAAGTTTGGTGTTGGGTGTTCAAAAGACAAGCCCGGGTTGTGTCCAATATACAGCAAAGACCAGGCACCAAAACAGTACTGTTTGGAGGAGGGAAAGTTCTGTCACAGGACACATGGTGACAGCAGAGTGGGTGGGGTCGGGTGCTGGCAGGGCTAATAGGTGCTGAGTGCACCTGCCCCTCTCCCACCTCTGATCCCCTGGCATCTCAGAAGCCTCATGTGCCAACAATTGGCATTGCTGTGGACGGTACTCCCAGAATGGGGGCTGCTGAGAAGGAAGGAGTGAGGCAGCCATACTGAATGGGAAAAAGGGTCAGAAGCCACATAGTAGAAGCCTCTCCTCATCTTTCTCTTTTCTGACTTTAGCTCTATGGCAGGCAACACCATCCAGCTTGCTTGAGAGATTATGGCAGCCGCCATCTTGACCTGTGGTGGATTCAACTTGGGAGTTACATTTTGAACTTTGGGTCTCTCCCCTCCCAGCCATGTGGACCCTTGATTATATTTCCTGTCAGGAAGTTCCCTAGATTTGTTCTTTGGCAGCTCTGCTCTTGAAACTTAGCAGCTCCACTGTGGATACTGCCTTGTTTGAATGAACTAACCAGGGGATGGTTGGTTTCAGGATCAGGACAAAGGAAGGAAACCCACTCCCCTACTCCTTGCCCTCTCTATTCCTTTTGAATGCTCACTGATTAAACATCTTCAAGCACAGTAGAAACCAATGACTTCATGCACACAGGTGGGCACAGACCCCCGCAAGGGGCAGCATGAGTTTTTCCCCTCTAGTAGTTTAGGGTCCCTGGCATCTTCTTGGTTTTTCCTAGTATCAGTTTATTGCAAGTGGCAAGCAAGGAGGAAGGAGGGAATAAATTCCTTGTCTGCCTCTCCCTCTACTGGAGGAAGGGATTTATATTGTTTGGGGGGCATCGGGGTAGCCTGGAAAAAATACTAAAAAAATGCAGCTTGGCAGAGCCTGAAAGGTTGATCCCTGCTGAATCATGGTACAACTCAAAGTTGGGTCCAGAACTGCGAGGAAACTAAGCACCGCTTGTTTCTGAATCTTGCGAGGAAACTAAGCACCGCTTGTTTCTGAATCTTGACTGTGTAACCATGAGGAAGACACCTTAGTTCTCTCTTCCATGGCTACTTTGGGGTCTCAGCAATGAGAGGTCACCTAAAGGACAGCAACACTCTTCTGAGTCTTGTGCTCTGTGACACAGCTTGTCAACTTATGAGAGTCTGTTTTTTCCTCATTTAAAATGTGTAATCGTGGTTTTTGTCCCACTGTTTGAAAGTCTGCTTTGCTATCCTTTCAAGATAAGCAGAAATAGAGAAAGTCTGCCACAACCACCACGGACTCAACACCTGCCCACACAGTGTAAGGTGTAAGGTGAGGGTGGACATGTTGTTTTATTCCTGATATCCTCTTTTCAAATGGAAGGTCGTGTGCTAGGAGTATCTTCAGACAAAGTAAAGCTAAGCTCGAGGAGGCCATAATTTAGCCTCTGTGGGGTGAGACAGCAGTCAGGGCCCCATGAGTCTTTGTATTAGGGGGGGTTGCGGCGGGGGGGGGGGAGAGGGATGGGCAGGGGAACAGCTGTCATTACTTACAAGATGCACATTTTTGGGGTTGAGAGCAGTGAAGGCCCTGAAGTTTTGTCCTTGCTTATGTCCTTTACACATCTTTAGTTGAAGAAGAAATTGTCACAACTTTAAGCTTCCTGCCCATTTCCTAATTGTGAAAGCAATCTCTGTTTCCTTTTTATGATAGAGAAGAATCATAAATTTTCATGCAATTCTAGGCTTCTCCAGAAACACCTAAGAATCTTCTCCTTACTTTCAGAATAAGGATGAGGTCATCCTCTCCTTGTCAGTCATGTGAAATCTCTCCTTCTCCCCCTCTCCATTCTTGATACCCCAGGCCCAAAGGTACAGGATGAATATGCTTAATCTGTTTCATTATTTGTCATAATTTACAACTATGTAAATTCTCAGCATTATGTTATTAAATTGATTATTTTTTCCTGTCTGATGCTGTTTTGAATACTTATCCAACTCAAGAACTCAGGGGGGTATGGGATTCTTTTGTGCCCCAACACCTCCCACCTATCCACTTATAACTTTCCCTTCCCTTCCTGCACCTCCTGCTTACTAGGGAGAGTCTGTTTCTGGGGGAGTATGTGATCCCCTGAAAACTTTGCCTACAGTCTGTATTTATGCTTCTTAGGTGACCCCCTGGCCATTCCAAACCAGCAGGAATACTTCACTTAAACAAGTCCAAACTGAGTACTTTCCTCCAAAAAATATTTAAGAACAAGACAATTAAAGAGGATACAATAACATAAATATGCCAAAGATTTGGATGTTCTGTACAGAGAGGTGTTAGCTGACGACAGGTCAATTAGAGGCCACCACTGAGTGCCCAAGGAGTGCTTATCTCGTTAATGGAGATGCTCACTGAGTTGCTTTCTGAAGTTCCTTTCAAGAAATGAAATTAAAATCACGCAATTAAAATGTTCACAGTTGGGGCTGGATGTTCTTGAGCTGATTGAAAGATGAAGAAGTGGACAAGCCACCATTTTGAAACAGCAATTGTCTCTGTAATTAAGTGTAATTAACTGACACAACTGTCTGCTTTTCCCCCATATAAGACTGATTGAAATTCTAAGACTTTATAAAACATCCCCCCCCTGGCTTTTTGTTCTATCCTAACCAAAATTCTCACTGACATTTGAAGACTGCCAAAGGCAGTGATTTAGCACACCAATTCTAACACCAGTCTTATAAGGTAAACGGATCAAGAAAATTGGAGAGAAATATGTTGGAGAATAAGGAGCTCGGGGCTGTAGATGCTCATCACTTCTCCTAAGCCCACAACTCTTGCATTTCCACAGTAGAGAATAAATCGAGCAATTTTTCTGTGATTTCTACAGAAGGAGCTGTTAAGTGATAACCAAAAACGCAGATTCCAAAGGTGAAAATAAAAGTAAAGTTCATTAAGTTTTTTAAAAAACCTATTTTTTCATTATTATAACAAATCTGGAAAATGCTGGAAGAATAAAAAGAAAGTTTCTCATAAACTCACCACAAAGATTTAACCATTATCTTTCTTCTTATTTATTAAGCATTATCTTTCTTCTTATTTATTACATATACCTATTTTAATTAATATTGAATATATTTTAATATATATTTTATGTACCCTGATTTTTTTGCTAATATTACAAATATTTTTCTTACTATTAAAGAATTCATAAACATTTTTGAAATGTCCAAATTAAATGTCATCAGATAACCCAACCACCATTTACTTGGTTACCCGCTTATTATTGAACATGTAAATTATTCACAGTAGTTTATTACTCTAATACTACAGAAAGGAATATTTTGTTGCAAATAATGGCCTTTTTTTCTGAAATTTTCCTTAAGAAAAAAATTTTAAGTGCAATTTCATCAACAAAAGATCTTTTTATTCTAATTTTTTGAGGCTTTTGGAGTTTGTGCTACTTCTAGTAAATTGTGCCACAGAAAGGTGGTCAATTTATATTTTCATCAATAAGGTACGAAGTTACCTATTCCCCACACATTCTCCAGCTTTGAGTATCATCTGTAGAAGAAAAGCTCAAAAACTCTTAGCAAAATCTCATATGACAGGTTATATAGACCTGGGGCAAATTGCCACCCAATCTAGAATTGCTCTGATGTCCAGCTCTGCTTCCCAGCAAAGCTGAGGTCACATTGGGGCACCACAAAATGCCCACTGTGGGGAGAAGTTATAGCCTTGAGCGACAGGAGAGCTGACAAGCTGCTGTCATCTGTGAGGACATCTGCATGTCGGGTTAATCTAGAGTCTGACCCCTTATCACTCATCTCTTTCTCCCTCGTTTCTAGCTGTCCTGACTGAAGATGGACACCAGGTAATCCTAGAGAAGGTAGAAGACTGGAATGTGGTAGAACTCATGGTGAATGAAGAAGCCGTCTTCCGGTGCAACATCAAAGACTTGGAGTTTGGTAAGCCCTGCAGCATCTTTCCAAGTAGCGTTCTCCCTCTCCCCAGAGCCCTTCAGTTTCTACTAGAAGTAGTCAGTGTCACATGCCCTGTTTCAGTTTGAGGTGAGTTTCTGTCTTTTTTTTTTAAGGTTTATTTATTTATGCATACAGAACTGGGGTACAGGCCAGAGGTGCAGGGGTGGTGAGAGGATTCAGCAGAGGCAGAGTGGGGAGCAGAACAGGCAGACTGATGAAGGATATACTGCTGAGGGGAGCAGTGTGCAAGACAGGAGGGGTCCGCATCAGGGTGGGGATCGAACTGGCACTGAGCTGCGCTCCAACCCACTGCGCGACCAGGGAGGACCCTGAGTTTCTTTCTGACTCAAATTCTTACTCAAAGCCCTATGTTCTATCACATAGATGAAATCTTGAAGATGAAATCTTCTACGCCACACACAGGAAAGGGCTTGGTGCTCTGAGTTTCCTCCTGAACACTGGAAACAGAAGAGGGCCAGAAAGAAAATGTAATGTTAGCTCGAGACAGCAAAACAGTATGAAAATAATTCCAGGATAATAGATTGTTTTGTTTAGGGGTCGGTGAGGACTCTTGCATTGAAAAATGTAGTGTTTTATTATTTGCCTTCAAAACAATTTCTAGTATTCAAAAGCTGCATATAAAAAAAGCCAGTTTCAACAATGTTTGAAGGATTTCTTTGCCCTGATGAGCTCCTGGCCTGGCAGGCTGATATCATGAGGTCACATTCCACCCATACCCTATTAACCGTTAGTTAACAGCTTACGTGCTGTGACCTTCGGAAAATGCTCTCCTAGTGAGGCTGGCTATATATCTCCTGTGATATCAAACTGTTTATAAAGCTCGCCAAACTAAAATCTTTTCTACTTCCCTAGGAGGCGATGGTAAACTAGACCCGCTGTGCAAAAAGGCCAGGCAAGCCGTGCTAAACGCCTACTGAGCTCCTCAGAACATGGGTCGCAAGTCAAGGGAGCAGCAGCTGCCCCTGGCCATTCTGGGATGCAAACAACAGTGTCATCCCGGCCATGCACACAAGACTCCACCCACCGGACAAGGCAAGGCTGACCTGTCCTTCAGCCTACAGGGCACAGGGTTTCTCATCTGGCTGCAAAGCGAAGGTGCCCACAAAAATAATAAAACCACTTCATTTGCAGCATTTCCCCATCTCAACCCATAGGGAGAACCCTTCAATATCAGGTACATATTGAGCTGAAGGGAATAATAAAATGCAATCCAATAACAAAGCACCATTCCTTACTAATAATGCATAGTTGCCAGAAGCATCTGAGATTCCATTCTATAGTAAGTGAAGCGCTAAGAACAGGCCAAATTAAAGATTGGGAGGGAAGGGCTGGAGAGTGGAGGAAGAGAAGTGAAAATCTAAAACAAAAGTTAATGTCAGTATTCTGAAAACTGACTATCCCTACAGATGTATCTCTTGCTCCCAGTGGAAAAAATACATGCTAACATATAATTACCTAAAGTCACAGCTTCAATTTATTCTTTCAAAACAAGAAAACAATCTGCGTTCTTTGGCTTTAGTGATCTAACAGACCGTTGGGAGAGAGCATGTGAGAGACCCTGGTGCAAGGGAAGAGAGGCTTCCCTGCCCCTCTGAAGGAAAGCTCAGCCCACGTGCAGTCAGGAAGGCAGCTAGTGGTGGCCTGTGTAAAACGCAGCTATGTCAAAATGATCCTTTTACTAAAGTCAGGTCCTATTCACCAAACTGTGATATATATTCTTAGTCAGAGAGTGAAGCAGAGAAGTAGATACTAATCTAATGACGTTAACCATGAGGTCATGGCAGGAACACATCACTCCTTTCAGAAGAAAGATGGATTCCTTCACAGAAGATTCTGGAACCCTGGGCTCGGTGCTGAAAGAGACAGGCTTTCAGATTCTCTACAGGTTACCAGCTGGCTCCAAGCACACACCCCTTCAGGGCCAGGTGCCCCGCTGCACCTGGGGAGCAACCCCTGCTACTGTTCCCAGCAGCCTCAAACCCAGAACTTCAAAGGCACCTGGGAAACAAAACCACTTGTACAAGTTCTCTCTTGCATGCATGAAATGAGGAATATAATTTTTATTTTCGGTCCAAGTTTCACTTATCAGATTTTGCCAGAGATTATGGATCACTTTAAAACTCTGGAAATATTTAATCATCCACACTGAGAATCTGAAGCTAAAAAATGTTCTCCTTCCTGGAGAAAATTCTGGTGTCTATTGTTGCTTTCTTAAGATCAGTGGCCCTACAGTTAGTCCCTTCTCTCAAAGGCTGCTTTCAGTGATAGATGTGGCAATATATTTTTTTTTCATACAGGCATTTTACTACAAAATAAATGCATTTTTATTACAATAAAGTAGAATAATACACGTAAAGGTAAAATATAAACTTGATAACACCCTGGTCTAGTTCTGTTTGGGTTACTACTATTGATGTCTGGATATGCATGAGGAGCTAGGCACAGCAAAGTTGACTTCACCAACTAGAAGTCACATTGTATGCCCAGTTTCATCCTTTTTAACCTAACACTTTTCTTTGAGTATCTCCCCTTTTGACTTACACTTTACTGTCCGAGTACATTTCTCTTGAGTCAAGGCATTTTTTTTCTTCCTTAAATAGTGATTCCTACTTTCATTGCCAAGACTTTTTCCGCTGAGAAATGAAATTGCATGCTTTCCCATCTGCATTAGGTGAAGCAACGTCAGTTCCAAGGGCTGTGGAATCTCAGCTCTGCAACCCCTCTCAAAGTTGAACTCTCTTGTCTCCTCTGAAGCACCTTCAGCCTGTATCCATGTGCTCAGAGCAGCACCCCCAACACCTGAGCCCTCTCTGCTACTTTCCATGACCGGAGTGGAAGGGCAAGTAAAGTGAGATTTCACATGAGTCTAAGAAAAGTTGAAATGCATAGTTTCTGGGAAGGAACTGCACCCACGGTACTGTGTTCCAGTTTAGATCAGAGTTAAATGAGTCATGAGCAGTCTGCTAGAAAAACATCCCAGGATCACCTCTGGGTAGCTGGTGAGATGGATGAGGGAGAAGCTCTGCAAGACTGTGGTTGAGTATATGTGTTTGGGGAAGAGGAGTGCTTTTCAAATAATGCCAAAGATAAAACCAAGGATTTGACGTAGAGCCATCTATCGGCTGACCTAGTCCTCCTTCTCTGTCAGTGATTAAGGAGCACCTTCTCTTTGGAAACACAGTACTTTTCAATCTAAAGAGATGTGCCTTGATCTTTCTTCTCTGTCTTAAGTCTTCTGGAAGGTACGTCCCTCTGCTGAAAAACCAGAAGCGTGTCCTGCTCAGGACTGAGGGCAAAGTGCCCCCGTCTCCACCAAGTTAGGCAGTCAGGGGCCTCTTTTCTCTTAATTGAAGTAGCATTGGCTTACAAGATTGTACATGATTCAAATCGAATGTTAAGCTTCGGGAGCTATCAAGTCAATCCTACTGTTGTGGGAACATGTGGAAAAAGTGTCTTTTTAGAATAAAATTGCAAGCCTAACTCTGTTTTATTGGTTTTTAATGAAATTTGGAATCTACTTTTTTTTTTAATCTAATTTTAAATTTTTGTAAAGAATGGTGCCTCCCTGGGTCTGCTACCTGTGCACCCACTGGCTGTACCTGCTCCCACAGGAGGTTCACCCTAAGAACCTAGACAAACTACTTGGGAAAGGTTACAGGTAGAACTAGATTAAGAAAGTGGTCCCAAAGCAAGCTGCTGGGACATTTGAGCAGTGACAAGAAGGAGAGGTTCTCGAAGCCTCCTTGGGAAAACACATTTCCCGACAAAATATTACTAGGATCCGATGCTTCGGCATTTGTCCCCAGATCATGGGCTTTGTGGTGAGAACTGTTTGTGCATGGTGCTGGTGCCAGGCTCCCAGGAGAAACTCACTGTTGGCCAAACCCAGATGAAAGATAAAAACAAAACATTAAAATACTAGCCCCAGTGACTGTCATGGAGACATTTCCTTCCCAAATTGCTTAAACATTTCATGGGAAAGAATATGATTCTTGTTATTTGATTAGTGCTGTAATCGGATGCTCCATCCCCGGTTGTGTGTGAGCTGCCCTTGGCTCAGGAGGGGAGACCTGAATGCTCCTTCCTGTGGAGCTCCAGAGGTCACCGCCCCCGTGCCCCCCACCCCACCCCCCAGTTCCCAAGGCCACAGAGTCAGGGCAAGCTCAGTGGCACTAAGCTGGTAAAAGGAAAAGCAGGCAAATTGCATGAGTTCCCGTGGCCACTGCCCCCAGGCGGGGAGGGAGACCAGGTACATGGGGCAGGATGGCTGAGGCGTGGGGAGCAACTCAACTCCTGTGACTCAACTCCTGTGACCTGCAGCAGGTAGGAGGATCTTCTAATTGTTCTAAAAGGACCAGAAATCTGGACTTCTGTTGAAATGTTTGGTTTTACATGTGAGCTAAATTGTCCTCTAAAAAAGCTCATTAGCAGTATGATCATCTCTTCCTGTTTGCCTGTGGCCACTTCATTTTACACCTTTGGTCTAGATGTAATTATCCCCACACCTGATGTCCCAGCCTCCCCTGAGGCCTCTAGCCTTCCTGTCTATGAAATGTGTGTTCTCTACTCTGTGTTCTAGTGAAACAACACGACCCAAACATTTGGTTATGCAAATGAAAAGCAAAGATTTTGTTTGCAAATCTTTGGGATGAATGCATTTGAGAAGATAAGCCCCTAAAAAGCTTTATTGTTCTCAGTGATCAGGTTCAAGGGGCTCAGTTATAGGCAAAGCAGCACTCCCTGGTCACGTTTCCTGCCTGGAAATGCCCCTTCTCCAGTTGAGGTGCTGGATCGCATTTTCCTGCGCAGCTACAGACTTTGAAAATATGTGTTCCTCTCTGAGACTGTTCAGGTCAAGAGCTGAGAGCCAGAAGACTACAGAAGAATGGTAAGTCCGAACCCGCTCTTCAGATCACAATAACAAATTGGGGGATGCCCAGTCCAGTGAGATGCCCTCACTAGGAAACACTTAAGGCTACTTTTGACTCTTCGAGGGAGGCACTGATTTTGCTGTTCCCTGACCAAGACCTGACCCCGTGCCCAAGCTCACAGTTAATGGGTCCCTAGTCATTCTAGGGCTCCCAGAATCTGCATTTTAGTAATCTCTTCAGCTGATTCCCATGCATTTAAGTCATTTGCACTTGGAGAAAAAAAGGCATTAGGTTATCAGGGCAAGACCATAACCCTACAGGGAGAGATGGGGGTTCCCCCCCGGAAGGAACCAGAGTTGTCCTTTAAGGCTCAGCCTCCCCAAAAGGCCAGATAGGTTTTTCTCAATATGCCCAGAGTAGGGCCTCTGTCTTGCAACCACCCCACATCCTGTAGGTTCATTGTCATTTCTTGCAGACGAAAAGATAATTTTGGAGATGCTGGTAGATTTTTATAGGTGCTCAATGCTGAATCAGGGGACAGACCAGCTTTCTCTCGGCATTTCCCTGGCTGTCTCTCTCAGTAGGATGCTGCCCTTTTATTCTCTTGTCCCTCAGCACAGGTGTCTCCGCTTACATATACACAAGCCAGGTAACCATAATTACGGGGTGGGGGGAGGTTGGGGGCTCAATAGCACAGATACCTGTCATAGAGACTAATGGAGGCGATGTCGTTATTGCCTGGAGTTGTTCGGTTCCGAGAGTGGGCACTTGGGTTCACTCTGGGAAAGTTTCACTAGAGCTCCCATTTCAGCGGCCCATGGCAAGTTTCCTAGGCGAGTTCTTCATGACACAGCGATGTTAGTTCTATCCAAAAGGCCAGGTTTATTATGAAAGGTAGAGAAGAGGAAAGGAAAGTAGGCAGGGGGGCTGCCGCCCTGTGGAGGGGCAGAAAATCAGAGCAAAGATGTGATACTGGAATTTTAGATTTTCAGGCCTAGTCTCTCAGCCAGGAATGGATCCCAGGCTGCAGTGGCCACACTGAGTCCAGCCACTGATTCCCCCGTCCATTACCACCGGCTGATGCCTCACGAAGCCACAGCAGGAACTTCAAGAAATGCTCAGGTGAGCAAATGAGAAGAGGCAGATTTGTTTAGAGAAAGAAAAAGTTTATTAAGGAGAAAAGGAACAGAAATAAAGCGGGACTCCTAGGCAGGTGGAACCAGGCCAGGGAGGGCCGAGGGAGCCAAGTGGATGGTGCCTCAGGGAATATAGACCTTCTTTCCCTAGTCATTCTAGGGCTCCACCCGCCTCTGTGATTGGTTAGCTCTGGTGCCTCACTCTGCCCTAATGTCTCTGTGCCCACACCTAAGTCTCTGTGTCCCAACCCTTATCTTCGTATATTTTCTTTATCGTTCTTGTTCTAGGAAGTCCTGTTGCCCCTTGTCCTGGGGTGTTTGATTAATTCCCTTTGGAATTTGTTGTCCTGATCTCTGGAGCCTCCTTATTCATCCCCAGCTTTTCCTATTCCATTCTGACCCTAAGGGCTCTCCATTTACCCCATGGCTCAGGAGCACCTGCGTAGGTGGGCAGAAGGGCTGCTGCCCTGTGCCAGTGCAGAGATTGCACTGATACAGTCTTCTCTTGGGGAGGGGCTCCTTCCTACAGGGTTTGCTTGTTGTTGATTTGGGATACCTATGTCGAATTTGAAAGGGGGCAGAGTCTACAATGGCCTTCAAGCTCCATAGTTTCACCTTCAGCTCTGTGCTCCGAACACTCCCTACAGCAGCCTGATACCTGCTTAGGAATTGTGCTTTGTAATCTAGGCACTGGTGCCCAAGGATCTTAGCTGTATAGCTGGGTTAGTGGCTATGTTAATCCCTTCTACCCTCCACCCCAGCTCTTGGCAACCTGTGAGCCAGGTTTCCTGTGGCACCTCCTTTCCAGTTTCTGTTTCCTTAGCCTTCATCAGCAGGAGAGCAGGAAAAGCCTGATATTTACCTCATTTACTCTACAGCCTCTTAAACCAAGTGTCCCGTTGGTGTGTGGAACTAAGTCTGTTACCTTTGCTTTAAAGAATGCAGCTTATTCTAAGTCAAGAGCAACTGGGGGCCCTAGAGGCTAAGAGCTCTAGGCTTTGTCTCAGGCCTTTGGCCTTTTCATAGTCAAAGAAGCCATTACTTCTGTCCTTTTAGGAGCAAGCAGTTAGTGATGAGGGGGGCGGGGTGTGTATCCTCCAGGCATAGGTTTATCCGCTGACAAGTCCTCTCTGTAGGAGATTCCCTTCTTTGCCCTCAGTCATGATGACGCCATCCTCTCAGCATGTTATGTCCCCTCTCCCTCTCTCCTCGGTGCCTGGGCCCCCTCAACACAAAATGTATACTCCTTTCTCTCTTGCTGAAACTTGGATCTGCATAATATTCATGGCTCCTTGATGTATGTTATTAAACTGATAGTTCCTTTGCTAACCCACCTGATTCTGATTAGATTACTTTTCCAATGGGAGAAGAACTCGGAAGGGTGGGAGATTTTTCCTGTTGCCCAAATACCCTTCTTCAGATGTGCAGGGAGGAGCTTGGAAGGCTTTCTGCAGACAGGTGAGATTAGATGTTCCTTCCCCCCTGGGCCTCATGTTCTTAGACTTTGATTTCAAGCATCTAACGCCCACTTGAAAATACTCTTGGAGTGTGAGAGAAGTTGGTCTCCGGGCAGTGGGGGTAGATTGGGGTTAGGCTTGGAAAGTAGACTGAGTAGAAAATTTGGGAAGGAAGCATCATGAGACCAGAAATTGAAGATGATTAACACCATCCCAGAAACAGCAGAAGATGGGAAAAGCTCCTGGGCCTGGCTGGAAAGAGGGGATGTGGAACTTATAGCTATTACAGAAACCTGCCGTAGGAAACACCGTAGGCACGGACCAGAGATAGGGAAATGTAGGTTAAGGGACATTACAAGAATGAGAGGCCTTCCAAACCCACCCAATCACACCCTAGACATAATTAATCTAACAGAAGTTAGAATTGCACAAAGGAATGAGCTCCCCTCCTCACAGAGAGACAACAGAACAAGCCTGTCCCTTCCAAATCAGCTCTTTTCAGCCTGCTGTGTCTGCGGCAGCATCCTTTGCTTCCCTACCCCTTTCCTTATACAATAAACTTACCTTTTGGATATAACTAAATGTCTCTGCCTTGTGGTGAAACTCACTGCCTGCTGCTGAAAAGGGAGCTCTGGTGAAACTTTTCTCAGAGGTAACCCACGGACCTTGCGCTCTGAACCCAACACCTCCCAAATCCATGCCCTAGTTGACACCCCATGAGTGGGAGCAACTAGCCCAAAGCCTCCAGCAAGCTCTTACCCGTGGCTGTGAGGTGTGTGCACCCATGTTAACTGAAGTCAGATCTCCCTGAGGGTTAGAAGGGAATTTATTTGATAATCAAAGTGAAGACTCAGCAGTCTCACCGTTTTTAACTCTGTTAAGAACTGTTCCAACAAACACGAGTTTGAATTTAGTTTATATTAAGTAGGAACAGTTAGTTGTTGACATTAACAATGCAATTTTTTTTAAATGGTGGGTGGGAGGCTTCTGGTTATAAGTTGTCTGGACCTAAAAATTGCCGATGCTGTCTACATAGAGGGAAGCTTTCCCAAAGAACACTCTAGGGATGCAAAGGCTGGGTACTCACTGTTAAATCTTCTCTATCCAGCTCCTTGGTCATCAGTGAGGGTAAGAAGACTGGTTTTCCCCACAGGCATCAGATTTTGCATAGCTGCTTCAGACACAAGTCTGTGCAGATGGCTGCGCCTTCCCGCCTGCCAGAGCCGGGAGGGATGATTTTCCAAAACATTGCATGGTATGTTCACACCCAACGTGAGCACAGCAGCAACAGAGATCACAGAAGCCAGTGGTCCCGAGACATGCCAGCAATGACTGCAGATGACATGGAAGCCTCGCAGAGGCCCAGATTGGTGTGGGAACCCCTTGGGTGTACCTCAGCGTGTGTACCCCAGTGACGGGAGCATGTTGAAATGTTGACCTGACTCTTAACTATGCAGGTGGATACTTCTGAGCAAACTTAGACTTTTTTTTAAAGGATTTATTTATTTATGCATACAAGAGTATGGACCAGAGGTATGGGGAGGTGAGAGGATTCACCAGAGACAGAGTAGGGAGCAGAACAGGCAGACCTACTGAAATACATTGCTGAGGGGAGCAGTGGGCAAGACAGGAGGAGGGGTCTGCTGTGCCATGTGGGTTAGTTCCCTGGCTGGGGATTGAACTCATTCTGCAGTGACTGGTGATAGCTTGATACTGAGACTTTAACCCCTGTGCCACCAGGGAGGCCCATTCACATTTTTTTTAAAAAAAGATTTATTTGTGCATACAGAACTGGGGTACAAGCCAGAGGTGCAGGAGTGGTCAGAGGATTCACCAGAGACAGAGTGGGGAGCAGAACAGGCAGATCATTGAAGTACACTGCTGAGGGGAGCAGCGGGTGGGTCAGGAGAGGTCTGCTGCGCCATGTGAATCACCTCTGGGGTGAGAATCAAACTCATGCTGAAGTGGCTTTAGCTCCTTAGTTCTGTGCTTTTACCTGCTGCACTACCAGGGAGGGCCCCATTCACATTTTTTAAATAAAGTGCTTCTGTTCCCATTAATTTTATGTATCGTGGGACTGTTAGAATTTTTTAAATATAATATAATAGTTTATTTTTACATCATTTTGTGCATTTTTCCATCTCAGTTGTAATCCCCTTGGGCTCCCCATCACCAAATCACCCATGTGCCATCACCATAGACAGGTGATTATTTTAACATTATAATTATTTTAAAGAAAGTTATTCCCAAAAGTCATAATGGCTTTTCATGCTTTTAAATCTACCACTGACCTAGACATTATCCTATACACGGAATCTGATTACAGCAAATTTGCAATGGAAACTGTACCTCTTTTTTCTCTTGGTTTCCCTCAGTGCTGCATTCCCCTCATGGATGCTCTGCTTGGTTCTCTGGCTAACAAAATCTTGTTCAGCCAGCAGGGATCCACCCATCTATCAGGCCTTCCTCAACACCTTGGAGACCTCCACACCACCCTACCTCTTAACAATAGGTGCATCAGCATTTCCTTCCATGTGGTGCTCTGTGCTGAGGGTGCTGGCTTGCTGGCTTCCGTTCTGCATAATGAGCTCATCAGAAGAGGCTCTTTGCCTGTGTACTGTAGACGAGCAGAAATCAATTTCAGCTGCATTGAAGAAAACCATGAAAGACCAGTGGTTGGAAACAGTGAGAAGTGGGACGTGGTAATGGTTAGTTTTATGTCAACTCGACCAGAATTTGCATGCCAAGATGTGCGTAATGTTAATTTGGGTGCATGTATGAGCATATTTGTGAATCAGACTAATATATGAATCTATAGAATGAATAAATAAGATTTTCCTCCCTCTTGTGGGCCCATCCAATCAGCCAAGGTCTGCATAGTAGGGAAGGCAAGGTAAAGGAGATTTGCCCTCTCTCCTAACTCGTTTGAACTGGGGTATATGTCTCATCCTCCTGCACATAATGAGCTTCTTTCTTTGTATACAGAATTACATAGAGACATGGGTGTTATAAATATAGGTAAATACAGAGATATACACACATAAATGGGAACCATCTACAAAACTCCAATTGGCTCTGTTGACTAAGCCAGAAATTTAGCCTCTGGCCATAACTTGGTCAGCAGAGACCTCAACTCCATCTGGCTCACTGCTCCACTATCTAGCCTGGAACCTCCTTCCATCATGCCTACTGAGTCACAGCCATCAGGTTTGTATTGCAGGAGGAAAGCCACAAAAAAGGGTTTGCCAGGCCCTTGCTGGTGGCACAGAGGTTAAAGCTCAGCACTATAAAGCTATCCACAGTCAGTAAAGCACGAGTTCAATCCCCAGCCAGAAAGTGCAGCATGAGGTGACCCACATGGCATGACAGACCTCTCTTGTTCTCCCCGCTGCTCCCCTCAGCAGTGTATTTCAGTAGATCTGCCTGTTCTGTTCCCCACTCTGTCTCTGGTGAATTCTCTCACCGCCCCCCATGTCTGGCCTATACCCCCAGTTCTTGTATTCATTAATAAATCTTTATTTAAAAAAAGAAGGGTTTGCCTTTTCCTCTGGAGAAGAATTCTTAAAAACCACACATGAGGCTTCATTTACATGGCCAAACCTAGTTCTAAAAGGTACTGGGAAAGGGAGCTGTTTGAAGCAGTAAACACCATACAGAAGCAATGAGGTAATGAATAAATTCAACTCCATGGGAATAAAATGATTTTGTGTTATAATGGAATATTACTTGGCAATCAAAAAGGATAAACTCATACACTTTGCAACAACATGGATGGAGCTGGAAGATTATTCTCAGAGAAATAAACCAGAAAGAAAAAGAAAAATATCAAATAGTCTCACTTTTAGGAGGAATGTAGAGAAAACAAAAAAAGAATAAGAAAAAAAAAGTAACTATCAAAATCATCAGGCAACTATAGATCAGAGATATTCCGTAGGGAAGGAGGAGGGAAAAGAACCAGGACAGGACTAGGAAGAACACAAAGGGCTATGGTAATGGTGCATGGGTGAATTAGTGGTAGGAATTTCACATTGTATAAAAATGAAGGATGATGTAATGAATATATTAAAACATTTTTTTAAATGATTTTGTGTTTTTAAAACTAAAAATGGCATGAAAAGTTAAAATACAAATAGGGAAAATATTTTAATTCATATCTTTAATTTCTACAGAGATCTCATAAATCAAAATGAAAAAGATGCACAGCCCAATAGAAAAAAAGACAAAGCACATGAAAGGGTAATTCACAAAAAGAGGAACACAAGGTCTTTAAGTAGAAAAAGCTGCTTAACCTCACTCATGATAAAATAAATGCAAATTGAAAATGAGATACTATATTGAAAAATTAAGTAGTATCCTCTGTTAGTAAGGATATCCGGATAGACATTTGGGCATTGCTGAGGCAATAAAAATCGATAAGGGCCCTCCCTGGTGGCGCAGCGGGTTAAAGCACAGCGCTGAGAATCTGAAGCCACTTCCG
>NW_004567112.1:26062671-26063983 GCF_000260355.1 Condylura cristata | reverse complement strand
CTGGGGTACAGGGCAGAGAAGCGGAGGGTGAGAGGATTCACCAGAGACAGAGTGGGGAGCAGAACAGGCAGATCGACAAAATACACTGCTGAGGGGAGCAGCGGGCGGGTCAGGAGAGGTCTTTCTCGCCCTGTGGTCGCCTCCAGGGCAGGCGGGGATGGAATTCATGCGGAAGTGGCTTTAGTTTCTTAGTGCAGTGCTTTAACCTGCTGCGCCACCAGGGAGGGCCCTGTTGTGTTTTTTTTTTTTTAAGAGGAAGAGGGGAGTGGAGAAAGAACATATGTATATTCAATGACTGCATAAAACACCAAGAAACAGGAACTATCTACCTATAGGTAGAGGTAGGGTAACAGGAGGCAGCAGTAAGAGAGATGTTTTCACTATACACCATTTTTATCATTCTAATTTGCATTTAAATTTGCATGTTTTATATTACCTATTCAAAAATTATACTGTGGGGAGGTTAGATGGACAAAGAAAGCAGATCCTAGCATAACACAGGATTATTGAAGCCATAATGGGTATCAATATTCTGAAAGAGTGTTTGGGATAATGAGAGTAGTCAGTGTTGGAGAAAGATCCAAAAGTTCGGTGACTCAAGAAATGGCCATGGGACAACTACATAACGATGACCAGAGGACCTGTCACTACTGAATGCTAGTAAAGTAGAGACTGGAACTGAATCTTTAAAGTGCTCTTTACTCAGTCAGCAACCTGAAGATGGGGGTTAACACCTTAAAGAAACTGTCTTCACATTTCATTCTCAGCTGCCTTTGTACAGTGAGCTGCAAGTTGAGCAGAAAGCAGCCTGCATCGCTGCCAGTCCCCCCCGCTCCCCCACTCCTGAGCACCCTCCTGCACACCTCGCCTCAGGCCCGTCCCCCTGTGCTGAGGCTGCTCTTCAGATAGCACTGGCTCCCACACTCCTCCAGGCGTGTCCTTGGGCTGGAAAATGAACTCAGAGCAGACAGGCCATAACCAACCTGTGTGTCCAGCGTTCAGGTGAATTTAGTGTCCCACCCAACCTCCTCTCCCTCCCCAGGCCCTATCATAACCATGTGCAAAAGGATGATGCTGACTTCATACCATATACAACACATAACTCAAAATGGATGAAAGACCTATATGTAAGAGCGAAAACTAGAATACTCTTCATGACTCTAGATATGGTAATGGTTTCTTAAATATGACACTAAAAGCACAAGATGAAACTAACGAAAAAATAAAGTGGACCTCAGCAAAATTAAAACTTTCCCTTCAACATTTTGTGGGGGTGGAGTGGGGAATGGGATCAAAAACGGGGGTGGGGGGG
>NW_004567112.1:26025322-26062266 GCF_000260355.1 Condylura cristata | reverse complement strand
GAGATAACCCAATTTAAAAATGAACAAAGTATATGAATAGATATTTCTCCAAAGAAGACGTTCAAATGGCCAGCAAGCACATGAAAAGACGTTCAACATCATTAATCATCAGGGAAATACAAACCAAAACCACATGAGATATTCACACTCACTAGGGTGACAATTATCAAAAAGTCAACAAGTGGTAGTGCAGACATAGAAAAATCAAAATTCTTAGACACTGTTGGTGGAAATGTAAGGTGGAAACAATCTCACAGCACCCAAAAATATAAAACAAAGTTACCCAGTAATTTTCCTGCTAGTTCTATGCCCAAGAAAAATGAAAGTGTGTTGCACAAAATGTTATACATGAAAGTCCATAGCATTTGTTCATAATAGTGAAAATTCAGAGACAACCAGATGTTCACCAGCTGACTGATGGATAAACAACTGTGTTCTAACTGTACAATGGAATGTGGTTTAAGAACAAAAAAAAATGAAGTACTGATTTATCTTATGCTATGAATGAACCTTGAAAAAAATCATGTGAAACAAAGTGAACCCGTTATAAAAGACCACATATTATATGATTTCATCCCTATGAAATGTTCAGAGGCAAGTATACAGACAGAAAGTAAATTCATGGTTCCAAAGGGCTGACAAACAGGGAACTGGGATGAGAGTATGGGTTTATTGTTGACCTGATAAAAATGTTTATAATTGATAATGACTATGGCCGTACAAGTCTGTGAAGATACTAAAATCTACTGAATTCTACACATTAAAAGGGTGAATTATATAAATATATTATATCTCCATAAAACTGTTACTAAAAATAGGCCCTCCCTGGTGGTGCAGCGGGTTGAAGCACAGCACTGAGAATCTAAAGCCGCTTCCGCGTGAGTTCGATTCCCGCCTGCCCAGGAGGTGACCACATGGTGTGGCAGACCTCTCCTGGCCCACCCACTGCTCCCCTCAGCAGTGTACTTTGTCGATCTGTCTGTTCTGTTCCCCAGTCTGTCTCTGGTGAGGCCTCTCACCGCCCCTGAGCCTCTGGCCTGTACCCCAGTTCTGTATGCACAAATAAATAAATCTTTAAAAAAAAAAAAAAACTGTTACTAAAAATAATTGCTGCTCCCTTCCAAACAATGTGAACAATTTTAAAATGAAAGAAACACTCTATCTATCTAAATATGCTGTTTTGTAAAGATGTCCATCTCTTTCATCTATGGGTGAACAACTGTGTAGTATTTCTGTAAAATGTGTCACACATTTGCAAGAATTAAAGTGTCAGGAAGAATATGCTCACCCATGATTAGCTGAGAGTAAGGTGAACAGGTAGAAGAGAAACTTTCCTTTTTACTTTACTTACTCCTATGTTTGAATTTTTTGAACTGAACTTGCTACTTGATTAGTATAGATTTAAAAAATGAGAAAAGGTAAAACTTGAGCTCCTTTACTGACATCTACAAGTTATGGTGTCTTGCTAAGTGCCATACATTACACCGATCTCCTTTTGTACCCAAACTCATTAATCTTCAAAAGAGCCTCAAGTAGCCCTGTATAAGGAGCATTTTCTCTACTCAACGGCAGGGGAGACCATGTCTCAGTGGAGGTGTGGGGCTCAATCAGGCTCCTAACAGAGGTGCCGAGCCTGGGAGCAGCACTCTTCCCCAAGGGCCCCAAGTTCAAGCATTCCAGCTCTACACCCCCTCCTATTGCTGAAATGGAACTCAAAAGTTATTTTGGTACTTTCCCCAAAACTGACTTCCTGGAGTCCATGTTAACAAGATGGATGACAACAATCATCCAAAGTTCACATGTGAAATAAGCCAGGTGTGTGCAACAAATTGCCAGGTTCACCAAAATTAAGAGCCAAGATAACACCGGCAGCAGCACAGAGCAGCTGGTGAGTAGGCGCCAAGGCTTGACTGATTCTTGTCCTTAAAATGTTCCAGTCATTTAAACATCCATTAGGGATTCAGCATCACTGGGGAAATGAGTTAAATGAGTTAAATGAACTAAGTACTACAATTTTCAGTGGAAAAATAGCCTAAACTACTTGTTGATTATTGTGCTTTCTGAAGCAAACAGTGGTGTGGCATTTGAATAGTCTGCCTTCTCGGGAACTGTCCTGTCCCCTGTGAGACATCGATTTTTCCATTGTTTTGAAAGTGCTTTTAAAACATCTAGTAGTATAGCTATGGTTTTCTTTAGAAATGAAAGAAAAACCAACAACCTTAGCTGTTCTCAGTCTGCTGCAAACACTGGCACTTTAGCGTCCCAGTTCAGTGCTCTGAAGTCGTTCCTAAGTGTTCTGCTATGTTTCTGTGCCAGCCTCACATCAACTCACCCCACGATCAGGTCCAATTTGCTAACTTGGAACTGTCCATCATCATGTTGTGCTCAGGGACTCCCAACACTATTCACCTTGGTGGAAGTTACGTTTGACAGAGCAAGAAGCTCAAACTTGGTTAATTTGCCACATACAATTTGCCCATGACCTTGACTTGAGTTCATGGCACAAGCAAATAGACAATGAATAATGTGTTCTGGGGCTGCAGTGGCAGGCATACCCAGTTTCATGGGGCAGCCAGAGCCACCAAGCCAGCCACAGCCCCCTGTATCCACTGAGGTAGGTAGCGCGGGGGTCATTTCCAGCAGCCAGGCCGTGAGATCCTCCCAGGCTAGTTCTGTGGTGTGACTTGCTTGAACTGTTCCACTGGCTTTAAAGCCTTCATCATATTTTATCCAGCCTGTTTCTCCAGCCTTCTTGGCAATTTCTTTGAGTGTCCTGGTTCCTCTTTAAACAATTCCTTTTCAAGTTATCTCAAGTCAGCTTTGGAGCTCACAGCTGTGACCCTGGCTGGATAGTCCTACCTGGCTGCAGGATCAAGTGGAAATGTTTCAGCCAGGTATCAGAGAACCTTAAGGACCTAGACCTCACACACCTCTCCACTTGCACACTGTCAACTCCTATACCTAAGTGACCAAACCAGGCCTCTTCTTCCTGCCGTGCCTAAATTCACCTGGTAAAATGCTGCCCACTCAAATGGCTCTTCTAGTCATACAGAGCAGAGCTCTTGCCATGAGTCTCCTGCAGCCTTCCCTCCCCACGGGCTCTGAAGGAATTTGGCATGTTTATCTACAAAGAAGGTGGCAGAGCTCCTCAAAGCAGCAGCCATGTTTTCATGCCTCCATCCCCAGAGTCTGGCACAGCAAGGCATCTCACAGTGAGCCCGTGGCGAACATGTTGGTCCACAGTTAGAAACTTAGCTACCAGCAATCAACATTCCAACCTCACTTGCTTACGGGGCAGTGTGGCATTCTTGCTTAATCAAACATGTTGGAAAGTGTCTCAATGCCTTGAGAAAAGTGCTAAACATAAATTGTTGCCAACAATTTCTCAGCATCTCCCTTTGAGGATCAGCTGATTTGCTGGAGAAAACTGTCTCCCCAGGTACTGGTGGCTGGAAAGTCTCAGGGACCGTGGAGTTGACAAGATGTGGCTCTTTCCTTTAGGTACTGTGGCAGGCAGGGCTCTCCACTTCTGTGGCCTCCCTTCCACTTTCTCCCAGGAGCCACCTTGTTTTAGGACCCACCTCTCCTTTACTCTCCATCTCTGGGGTTCAGCTGCGAGACCCCTTTGCCCTGGGCAGCTGGCAGGCATGTCCAGTTAATCAGCACATGAAAACCCCCAGCTCACAGCGACTGGCTTTCCTGGCCAGTGTGAGTTAGGTTTCCTGTTTGAAAATATTTTGGAAGCCAATGTGTTTTTCACTAGATCAGCCACATGTAAATCCCAACTGATCGAAGCATAAGTGTCCATGATCTGCACCATTACATGGGCCAAAGCCTGAGCCGCCTCTCCTGCAGGGCTGTGGTGATTCCCTCCAGCCCCAAGCACAACTCACTCTGGTCTGGGACTTGAATCATTCACCCCACCCTGAAGGAGTTGACCGCTGTAGCTCACCTCATATTCCAATTAGAGCACCTCAAATAAACACACTCAGGTGAAGGAAGCCACATACAGTCTTACAGAAGCTCCCCTGATTAGGGCAGATGCCTTTTCCTAAAGACCCCACAGCCAGGGCTTTAAAGTCTTCCTTATATTTGTGGGTGTCCCCAGACTTCCCTGTCTCTTGTGGCCTAGCACAGCCTTTCCCATCTCCCCACCCGCCCAGACACTCTGCCCCTTTCCCCCTTCAGAAGCAAACACTTTTTTTATTTTCTCAGGCAACAAGTCCCTCTTCCCCCTTGTCTCAATTCCCGGCAAAACTAGACCACCAGCGGAAGGCTTCACCGTGTTACTTGTTTGGAGCAAGAATATCATGCCAGGCTGGCTGGGGGTAGAGTCAGTATTCAAACCAGTTCTGTCTCTGTGAGCCAAACCAAGCCAGGAGCTGTGTGAGCCAGCCGAACACTGATGGATAAAAGGAGAGAGGCGCAGAGGTGGCAGGGAATATGTGGATCCACTTCATTACACTAGCAGAAGGTGTCAGAACATGTTAGGCTTTGGCAAAGGGACAGAAATGTATGTTGTAAAGTTATTCCTGAGAAAAATGATGCAGCAGTGATATATTTGGGAAAATTGTTTCATTTCCAATTTGTTGTTCAGTTTGTCACGGTGATGGTTGCTGTTTCCAGACAGTTTTACATGCCTGTTAAATGAGTTGTGCCTGTCCTGGCGTGCTTCTGTGGTTCAAAGCACACATTTCGCAGCTATGTTTCCCAGAAAAAGGGTCCTCAAATCCTTTCCTGTACTGGACAACCTCAGGCAGGTGTGCCTTGGAGAAGGTGTGTCTTGGAAGTTTACTCAAACAGAAGCACATGTGTCACTTTATGGCGAGAGGGGGTCATAGAGAGAAAAAGCGGAGGTTGCCTTGGTCAGGGTGCAGTTAGGGAGGAGATTCAGAATGTAACCCTTCTCTTCCGATCTATATGGCTGAAAATGATTCAGAATCTTCAGTTTTCTCACTTCTAAAAGGGGGGCAGCCATATCGCATCCTCATGGGACTATTGTGAAGATAAAGTAGCAGAATTTAACGAGCAGGGCCCAGATCGTGGCACATTGGTAAGCCATCAGTAAATGCCAGGATTCTCATGCTGTTATTGTTCTGTCTCAGCTTCACTCAGAGGACAGATACTGCTTTTCCCATCAGGAGAAACACACAGTCAGGCTCCTAAGCGCCTCTGCAATTAAGCAGCACTATGTTTTCTTCGGCCTGTCTTGTGGGTTCCAGCAGTTCTGACATGGAAGCGACCACAGAGTATTTCCATTTTGCACTTCATCTGGAATGAGAGGTGACAAATAGCATGGGAGGAAGATAATTTGTAACACAGTTCAACTCTGGCCTCTAATTTTTTAGTGTTCCTTCTTATTACGAAAGTTCCCACAGGTATTGAAAGAAAAAAGCAGCTAACATCATCTCTTCTCAGTCCTCAACTATGAAGAAAATCCAGAGAGCGCCATTCGGATACACACTGAACCTCCTGGTTGGATGTCAGGTGCCACCTTAGATGGAGTTTTGTGCCAGGCACTCTGCGCCATCTCACTGAACTCTGAATCAACCTTATGAAGAAGCACCTGAGTCCAGAGGCAGAGTGGCTCCGTGTAAGGACCCCAGAACCCACCTGGCTAGCTGTGACATCCCAGCTGTCACTTAGGAAAACCCTGAGCTTCAACATCTTAATCAGAAGCATGAAAACCTATGTGGCATGGACTATCGCAAGGATTTGAGGTGATATTAAGTGGGAGAAATGCACAACAGTAACTGGCAGGTAGTAAGTACTTGAAAGTTCCCGAAGTCCAGGTCCCCAGATCTATTCTGGACAGATCCCTCCACTTCCCATGTTTCTTAAGTACAAATTCCAGGGCCATTTCTTGGGCTTGCAATGGCTCTCACTAGAGTAATTATTAAAGGTTTCTTTAAAGGAGACTAGGGGTTTGTTTTACTCAGACATGTAAAGACTTGAACACATGGAAATAATGAACATAAAGGACTTTTTTTTTTTTCATCACAGATCCCTAGAAACAGGTGTGGCCCACCACATGGGGAGCGGCACCATACAAGGAAGCGCCGCTTGGGGCCATTCAAGAGGCAGAGTATGGGAAAAACATGGGCAAGGGCCTTTGTTGTGGTTCTGTGGGCAGGAATGGACATGGGAAGGTAACAGATGGGCTGGCTCGAATAATTTAATTTTGGCAGGTGTGGGGCAGAAAGGTCATCCCTAGGTGTCTGCTACCTGACTCTAGGGAGACTGCGTAAGTAGATAGTGGTCCAGAGGGTTGAAGCCCACTGAAGACGGAAGAGTGACTCTGGACTGGTTGGCTAGCACATGAAAGTCACCGTAAGGGGAAGTCCTTTCCTGTCTCTGGCAACAGGCGTGCCCCGAAAGGGCCAGTTTCTCTAGGATAAGTGAGGCTCAGATGTCACGAAGTAACTTAGGGGAGCAGTGGGCAGATCAGGAGAGGTCTGCTGCACCATGTGGGTCACCTCCGGGGCAGAGGATTGAACTCGCACTGAGGCGGTTGCTGCTGGCTTGCTGTGCTGTGCTTTAATCCGTTGCGCCACCAGGGAGGGCCAAATACTTTTTTAAAATTAGAAAGAGCCATAATTGCAGGGTCAAGTACATGCCCATTTGATTCCAAGAGCAAGGCTCGCTGTGCCAGCAGATCAGCACTGTGGAAGAAGGGAGCTTCTAGAACATGCTCTGGATGCAGAGATCTTTACTTCCCTGCTGGAGGAACTCCCTTTCTTTTCGCTGTTCCAAAGGAACTGAAGCTTCCTCAGGGGTGGCAGATGTGGCCTCCAGCTGGCCTTGCTCTGGGGAATCCAGTCCCCTTTATATGGCTTTCCCACTGAGCCGGCCACATGGTGTCTAGCAACAAGGGACCCTGGCTGCCACGTGGGGTTCCAGCATGCAGGACACTGCTGTCACTTCTGCCTGTGGATCCCCATTAATACGGACGTCACAGGATACCCCAACATTTCAGGACCTTTGGGCTTTGGATTTCAATGCAAGGAAATCATTGAAGCCGTTGAATGGGCAGCTGGAGAAGATAAGTGAGATGTGCCTGATGCCACATCCTACACTTGCCAGGAATTTAAGCTTCAAATATATAAATTTACAGAAGTTGCTCCTGAAGAGAGAACTTGAGAGTTCCAAGTTAAGTCAGCATCTCCAATTAAAGCCAAAAACAGTATCAATACAATTAGTATTCAGCCCATAGTTGCTGAGCTTTCACTGATTACAAAGAATTTACCTCTTGGAGTGATCTCAAGAGCATATTGCAGCTGAAAGGGAAAAAAAAAGCCAACTCAAAAGCTGCCAAACTATATGAGTCCATTTATATAACACTCTCAAAATAACAAATTATGGGGACTGAAAAGAAATGGTTGCCAGGGTGGCCAGATTAATTGGGGGAGGGAGACGTGACTATAAATGGGTGTCCCAGAGGGGCTCTTGGAGGTGGTGGGGTACCTCTGTGTCGTGAAGACAGTGATAGTTAACACGTTTACACCTGTGATGAAATAGCATTGACAGTAAACATTGCTCTAACTCCAGTTCCCTGGCTTTTATTCTTAGTTACTGTGATGTAAAATGTAACCACTGGGGAGACTGGGTGAGGGCTACATAGGTCTCTTTATTGTCTTTGCAACTACTTGCCAGTCTGCAACTATTTGTGAATGAAAATTTAAGAAAACAGAGATCTTACGTGTGCATCAATAGTTAAACCTATAGACTAAGGGTTGCAAAACAAGAGCCACAGGCCAACTCTGGTACACAACCTATTTTCACATGACGTGCAATCTAAGAATAATTTTATATTTTTAAGTGGCTGGAAAAACTTATTTTCTAAAAGAATGTTTTGTGATATATGAAAATTATGTGAAATTCAAATCCCAGAGTCCACAAAATTGTCTTAGAATGTACCATGCACACTCATTTATGAATTGGCTGGCTACTTTCACCCTACCCCAGTAGAGTAGAGTTGTTGCTACAGAGCATATGGATTATAAAACCTAAATTACTTACTATCTACTTACAGAAAATTTTTGCCAACTCTTGCTATGGCACACTTAAGATTTCTATTATTGCAGTTGTGTGCTATGCTAAAATGAGAAAATCTTTTACTCACTGCTATTCCATGTGTAGGAATAGCCCTAGCAGCCTAGAAATCATGCAATAGAGGAATTTAAATTTATAATCGGTTTGCCAAATAGTACTTCAAAAATAGTGCTCTAGGGAACTGCTTCTAATAACATGAAAGGAGCTATTAGCAGATTAACCTTCCTGCTCATAACATTTACAAATGCTGGATGAAAAGAGCAACTGTTTGAGACACTAGAGACCAACTAAAAGTAGACAGAAATTGATGGGATGTGACTCAGAAAAACAAAAGTAAAGTAAGTGCAATAAGGCAAGAAAAGTAAATGAAATGCATAAAGATTGTAAAGAAGATATAAACTACTTGCAGAAGATTTGGTTATATTTGTAGAAAATTCAAGGGGATCTTGTTTTTTACAAAGACACTAGACCCACGAGGATTACAACTGAGATGGAAAAAATGATGGAAAAATAAACTATTATATTAAAAAAATATTTTAAAAGACACTAGAACTAGTATATGATCACATTAAGGAAAAATAAATTGCATTCCAGCATAGCAAAATTGGAAATTTAAAAATTTCTGATGCTTTTTATGGCTAATATAATTAAGCCATAGATTGACAATATTTGCAAAATATGTATCTGATAAAGGACTTGTGTTCAGACTATGTAAGAAGCTCTAACAATTTAATAGCAGGGAATAAAGAATTCAAATTTAATTAAACTTATTAGACGTAAACTTACATGCAGTTGTAAGAATCAGATCTGAATCTGCCTTTACTCAGTTTCCCCGGTGATAACATCTTGCAGAACTGAACTACAAATAGGATATTGACAACACTCCCATCACTGAGTTTTCCTGCTTGCTCCTCCCGGGACTCCTGCTCGAGGCACGCCAGACTGTGGCTCTCTATGTACTCCGCGAGTCTTTAAGAAAATGGTTTGAAAACCTCTCTTCTCTTGGGAGAATTCCTTGGCCTTTCTGCCAATTTTATTATTTTCTATTTTAGCCGCTTACTTCTGCTATTCAACCTACCAATTGAGGCTTTGACTTTGGCAGTATTTGACATTCTCTAGATCTCTGATTTTTTTTGTTGTTGTTTAAGATTTATTTATTTGTGCATGCAAAACTGGGGTACAGGGCAGAGGTGCAGGGGCAGCGAGAGGATTCACCAGAGACAGAGTAGGAAGCAGAACAGGCAGATCAATGAAGCACACTGCTGTGGGGAGCAGTGGGCGGGTCAGGAGAGGTCTGCAGCGCCATGTGATCACCTCCGGGGGAGGGATTGAACTCATGTGGAAGTGGCTTTAGCTTCTCAGTGCTGTGCATTAACCCCGCCACGCCACCAGGGAGGGCCCAGATCTCTGAATTTTTAATTTTTATTTCATAGAAGCAATATCGCCCTGGCTCTCTGAAGATGGTGCTGCTCACTGAAAGCCATGAGCAATTTCCCTTCCCAGCACTGTTGTGTTTGTGGGCCTGTGGGCAGCTGGGTTTCCCATGCATTTTTTCTAGCCATTTGTCCCACAGCTGGCCTGTAGTCTACAACACACAGTGAGAAAGGTGTGTGCACGCTACAGGAAGGATGTGCTGACCATCCACCTCCAGGCCTAAGAGCCCGTCTAGCCCAGGTGCCTCAGCGGTTGCATCCCTGACCACTGCCCAGCCCAATTGCAGGGAGAACCTGCACAGTGGGTCTGTGCCCACGAGGCCAGAGGTGAATGGTAAGGGAAGGGCTTATTTCCCAAGGGAAAGACTTTGATCTTACAGACAGCAGTTAAGTCCATCTGGAGATTGACCCTGGGCAAAGAACCCCCATTTCCTCATCTATATAATCAGCATATTCACAACAAGCAAAGCCATAGTGAAGGTTAAATGGTATTTAGCAGTGTTTGTAAATGCCCAGCGGAGGGCCCAGGACACAACAGACCCTGTCATGGCCTTCACAATTATTTTCACTTGGAATGCTACTGGGGTGCAACTGAAAGTGTACCCCTGACAAGCTGTTTCTGAGGTTGAGGGAACTTAACAGTCCACTCTCCAGTTTCAGGTTGATTGTTCGTCAAATTCCCCCTCCCCACCCTGTGATGCGCTCATCAGAAGGATGCAGGCTCACCCTTCCCAGTCCTCCTGTGGGAACAATTCTTCCTCAAACACCACCTCTGCCAGGAGCCTGGCCTCTCACAGCCTCTGCACTGACCTTGATGGGAACTCATAATGCAAGCAGACACATTGCTGAATGAATAGAGCCAGCACAGATGCACCCCAGGCCCCAGGGTCTCGCACAGAGGAAGTGCTCTGAGAGAGTCAGTGGCTCAATGCAAAACAACAAAAGGCTAAGGGTGGCAAAGGAAAACTTGTCCAGGGGAGCAAGATATTTCACCCTTATGTGCTTCTGCTTTCTTTTCTCCCCATTCTCTATCCTCTCTAAACCATTCTTCCCCCAATTTGACAACAGTGAATGAAAGCAGAAAATATCTCATAAGCATTTTTTATTTCTCTGTTATTTGGTTTTCTACTTTGGTACACATGAGCTGTGGCTGTATGTCACGCAGAGCCGACATATCTCATCATGACACGCCCCATAAAACAGAGCACATATAAATCACCTGGCATGGCTCTGCTCCGCCTGGTTGTTATTGCTGAAATCTCTATTCTAAAAGCACACACGAGAATATTCCTTGAATCTACAGATGAGCAAGGACAGGTTGAGTGGCAGCCAGATCCGCAAGTGGGGGAGAGACCTGCTCCAGGATCGCTGTCTGCACACACACAAATGACACACATGGAGAAATCACACAATTCCAGCAAGTCCGAGCCAGCTGGGGAAACACTCCAGAAGCACATCCCATCCATCCAACCCCTCTGGCTTGCTCAGCCCCCACATCCTGAAGTGAGCATGAAGCCCAGAGTGGCAGGATCCGCAAGCCTGCAGTACCTACTCTTTGGCCTCACTTGCTACATCAGGATGCTTTATCCTGGGGCCCCACAGCCCCTATCCTAGGCCGGAGAACTGCCCCTCCCCCAGCAAGCTTCCTATGTTCCCCCAGAAAACCTTCAGCAAGATACAGGCCGCTAGCCTTGCTCAGCTCTAAAATGTCTTGCCCTCAAAGGCTTGGAGATTGAAAGCAGTATCCAGAAACTTCTTCAGAGACACCAGGTGAGTGTTCTTATTTCCCGTGGCTGGTGCAGCTGCTGGGTCACGTCCAACATACCTGGGGGAGGAGAGACAGCTAAAGGGAGGACTGGGCCTTGCCTACCCCATCCCAGGACTGTATCAGATCTAAACTTTATCATCATCCTGTCACAGAGATGAGGAGGTTGAGGCTCCAACGGCTAGGACTGACCTATGACCAAAGGAAGATCTGAGATGTGCAGGAGGGTGTCCAGTACAGCTCTAGTTGTAGAACAGAAACAAAGGTTTACTCTCTGTAAGTACTAACTAGGGTCTCTGATGAGGCAACTTACCTCTCACTGGTGGCCACAGAAGCCGCAGGGCTATGGAGCCCAATCCCTTGGCTTTCAGAGAAGGGCAGAGGCCAGCTCTGAGGCACATGGCAAAGGGCGTGGGCAGTCAAGTTGGATCTCAGGTCCCTAGAGTCCTTCAGACTCTACCACCTGCCAGAGGTGGGGGGTAGGTGGCAGGCACCCCAGTCTCATACCATATGGGCCGCACCCGGCTCAGGATGGTCATGAAGCGCGGGCTGATGTAGTCATAGTATCCCATGTTCTTGTGCTCCTCCTGACACCACACCAGCTCCGCCTCTGAGTACTTCTCTGCCTCTTGCTTGATCAGGTCAAAGGGGAACGGAGAGATCTGGAGTAGGCCGGAGAAAGGGGAACACACGGGGGTACCGTAGCCAGCCCCTGGCCCAGCCTGGCGCTCTGCCTAGAGTCCGGAGACTGGCAATTTGACCATGCCCATCACTTTGGTCAGGCTCGGGGCGCCAGCATACCTGCTCTAGACGTGTGATGGCCACCTGGGCCTCCAGGCCCTGGCTGCTGCGCTCCTTCACCAGGTCATAATACACCTTCCCCGTGCAAAAGATGAGCCGCCGCACCTGTCCAGGTGACCGTGCTGCAGCCCCATCCTCAGGAATCACGCGCTGGAAGCTGGTCCCTGGGGACCGACAGGGCGTGGCAGGGGCATCAGCTCCCTGAGGGACCACAGTAACTTGGGAAGCAGGCCCACATCCCAGCTCTCCCTGACCACTGACACTAGCCACAGGCTTAGATCTCTGACTGCAGAGCAATGGAGCAGGGAACAGATAACACCCTGGGAGAGGGAGGGAAGCAAGGGCAGAGTCCTGAGAACACAACCTCTAAGTTGACGGGAAGGAGGCATATGAGTGGGAGAGTCCCTAGAGGGGACAGAGGTGATGTCTCCTCTCCATCGCTAGCATCACTGTCTGTCCCAAACCTGTTCCCTGTCGAGCTGTGCCCACCTCCTGCACACACTCTAGCCACCCAACCACCAACATGGAAGGCGAGCAGGTATCTTGGAGGCCAGTGCACATCCCTCCCTCCCTCGGCCTGCAGCAGAACCCCCATCTTCATGTCCCTCACCCTGGCTCCCAGGCCAGCACATGGAAGACCTCCGAGAAAGTTACTGTGGTGCCACTGCATCCCAGGTGGGGACACTGGCAGAGAGTGGAGAAGTCAGTCTGATGGACCCAGCCCCAGTGACAGAGCTCTGAGGGCAGACTCCATCTCACACTGCGGGATGCCCAAGGCACACAGGTGAAAAACTAACACCTGTGCACGCTGCTGCTCCTCCCTCCTCACCCCCGCAACTGTTTACGAGCTAGTGCTGCTCCGCCAACCTTGGGGCTCCCCTCCCTGCACCTCCTTTGGGTCCCACGCTGCAGCCATCCACCCACCAAACTGGGTCCCGTCTCAATCTCCACTCCCCGCCTTTGTCCTAATGCATCTCTCTCTCCCAATTCCCAGGGAAATGGGGCTCAGAGAGCCTGGAGTGGGGGGACCGGGTTCGGTTCCCAGGGCCAGTAATATTTGTTTGGTCATAAATGAAAACAGTGACTGCTACTCAGTGCCCTGAAAATAGTGTCGTCCTGCCACTAAGTATCCTGCACAGCCAGGCTCTCCGCTGGGTGGCTGGGGTCACTAGCTTATGCTCCTGGGTTGGTGCTCAGCCTGAGTGGCCAGCAGCTGGTCATTGCTCCCACCTCCTAACCCTGCCACCGTGAGGGCCACACTGGGAGCTGCTGTGGGATCGGTGGATTGCAGAGGTGAGCATGGAAGAGCCATGAGGGACACATGAGCCACCAGGCCCCACACTGGCCACCTCCACAAGTGAGCTGCTCTTGACAAGCCCCGGGGCACATACCGGACACCATCTGGTCAAAGCTGGACTTGGCCTCTGGGTGCCTCAGCAGAGATTTGGGTGTGAAGATGATTAGCTGGAAGGGAAACACATGCCTAGCTCCCAGCTGTCCCCACATTTGTCACTGTTCGGGTGACAGCCAGGGCGGGCACTTACTGGCTTGCGGAAGGGCAGCAGGATCTGCCGGCGCAGCACGTGGAAGTAGCTGGCCGGCGTGGAGCAGTTGACCACGATCCAGTTACAGTCATAAAGCTGGCTCACCTCGAAGTCCTGAGTGAATGCCTGTGGGGACAGGGTGTGGCCGGGAGGTGGCCGCCTGTGACGCCCACACCCTGGTGGGTGCTTCCCTGTCCCAGGGGCCGCGGGCAGCACTCACAGGGTAGGCGTCCGAATCATCATTGCTCATCTGCAGGAACCTCTCAGGCCGGGCTGAGGAGTGCTCTGGGCCCTGCAAGCAATCGGCAGATGTCACGCTGGCCCTCAGTACAAAAGGAGGGCCAGGGGGTCCTGTCACAAAGGACGGACACTGGCCTTTCAAGGGCCTGGGATCGGGGAGTGTGCATGGCTTCTCAAAAGCGGTTCCCCCACTCTGGAGCCTGAACCATGGGGAAGAACTGGGAATGTGGGACAAGAGGAAGGAGGACTCCCTCAGGGGAGGGTTTGGCCAGAACCAGGGATGTGAACTATGAACTGTGGGGCAGGAGGAGAGGGCAAAAATGCCAGGCAGTGGTGTTTCTTCTCTAGAATGTTCTGACCTATAGCCTTGGCTGCTCCTGAGTGCTCTCCAGACCCCACACAAGTAATTCACTAATCTCAAAAGCAGCCCCATGACAAAGACACTTTACAAATGAAGGTGAAAGGCAGGTATTTAAAAGCAACCCACAGTCACTTAGCCAGCACGGCGGCTCTGAACCCCAGTAGGCTGGGCTGACTCCTACTCCCACCCTCACAGGCACGGCTGCTCCACCCCACAACAGCAGCACCAGACCCCCACACTGGCCTCCAACTAGCTCCTTGTGGGCAGCGGTGGGTGACCTGTTCTACAGTTACCACCTGCCCTTCCATTAACAAGGACACCCAAGGGGGCAGAGCCACAGGAACCATGTGGGTGTCCAACCCTCCTCATCCAGCCCGGCTCAAGTATTACCTGGTGAGAAGTGAGCCACCTGTTTAGCTGACAACCTTGGGCAGGGCAGACCCCTTCCCTCCTCATGAGACTGACAGCTCAGCCCAGCTGTGGGGAGGCCGCAGCATCAGACACGACGTTAAGTCCCAGCTGAACAGCAAGTTCTAACTGCAAAAGCCTTGGCAGTGGGAACAAGAGTGCTCCTTGCCCAGGAGGCTGGTCTGAGCTAAGGGATCTCCACTGAGCTAAGGGATTTCCACAGGGATCTCCACTGCCTGAGCCTCCAGGGCATGGAAGGCCTCCCCCAGGTCACACAGCCAGCGGGCAGACAAGCCTGCCCTGGCCCCTGCAGTTCACACAGCCTCATCCATCCTCCACCTGCTCAGGCTGCACATTCCCCTGGTGGCAACTCATGATACTCTGCTTCTCCTCTGCCCTCCTTCCATGGGTGACTGAACAGGCTAGTCACACAGGACGGGGCAGAGGTGAGGGAATGCTGCACAACATATGTTTAAACCCAGCTACTGGCTGTGTGACCTTGGGCAAGCCACCCCACCTCGCTAAGGCCTAGTTTCCTCTTTGGGGAAGTGGGAACAGGACCCACTCCATTAAGCTATTTAAAGTATGGAAGAGTTCAAACACACAGAAGTTTTTCTACAGCTCACAGCAAGCTCTCTCACTAGCTACACCTAGCTAGAGAGAGCAGGACCATCTTCAGTAGCCCATGCACAGGCCCGGGAAGGCCCTACCCTGAGTACACACATGAGTTCCAGGGGCCGGCAAGCAGTCAAAGGCCCACCCACACTGCCCCAGTCTGCCGTAGCCCACCAGTCCCCAGCCACCACCGTGGCCCTCACCATGCCCTCCATGCCATGCGGCAACAGCAGCACGATGCCATTGTGCCGCACCCACTTGGCCTGGCCGGTGCTGATGAACTGGTCGATGATGCACTGGGCTGTGTTGTGGAAGTCACCAAACTGAGCCTCCCAGAGGACCAGGGCATTGGGGCTGGCCATGGCATAGCCCAGCTCAAAGCCTAAAGAGAAGACACCGGATCAAACTGGCTACACCAAGTCACACCCTTACTCACACAGCCCTCCCTTACTCTCCCTCCCTGCTCCCACCCATCCTTCCCGGAAGGGCCCCAAAGGCCGGGATCTCCCTTCCTGGGAGCTGACAACATGCCCTGAGATGCCACTGCTGCCCTGACTGGAGTATGGCCAGCTTCAGCCAAGTCTAAATCTACCCTGGGAGGAGCAGGAGCCCTCTGCCAAGAGAAGCCACCAAAACCGTGCAGGGCGTAGGATTAGCCCCAGAAGCAACTCCCCTGAGCAGGTGGCTGTTCTCTGGGGGGTTCTTCTGGGATCAGAGGTAGTGAGGGAGGAGGAGGGTCAGTATAAGGTGTAACCAAGGAAGAAAGAATAGAGGGGCTGCAGTCTAGGAGGCCCAGAGGGGGGGAGGGGACCTTGAGGCAGGCCTGCGGTACAGTGCAGAGGTGAGACAGGGGTCAGGCACGTGGTGGGGGCCAGCCAGATTTAGAGTCAGTCAGTGACCATGTACCATGATGGAATCTATCGGGTTGTCTGCCTGGGTGCCCACTGGGATTCTCGCGCACAGAGCCCCACCCAGACAAGCAGGGCCTCCAACTGGCCAGATGGACAGGACTTTGGATCTTCAGGGACAGCCTGACCATCTCTCAGGGCAATTAAAGGATCCATGTCCTCCCCGAAGGCCTCTGAGCCTCTCCAGCCCCTCTCAGGTTCTGACCCCGGCTCCTCAGCTCCAGACCATGACCAAAGGGACAAAGACAGAACTCCCTGGGTGCAAGCTCTTTTCTGACCCCCCAGGCATCCCAGGGCCCAGCTGACCGGAAGGAGACTTATGACCCACCCAGGACTCCATACTCCGAGAGGGAGCTGTTACACACGGTGTAGGGGGCCTGGTCAGGCCAAAGGTGGTTCATGGGGACACACGTCCTACGGTCAACTTCCTGATCATGGAGAACGTGGTGCCGGTGGCTGGAGAGAGACAGACAGGAAAAGGATGGGCAGAAGCAGACTGGCATCTGCTCACCCACAGCAGGTGAGCTGGGGAGTGGGAGGTGGGCAGGTATTCGTCACTGTGCCAGGAAGCCTGAGAGGCTCCTATAGGATGGTAACACCGAAGAGGCCCGGACAGCCAGAGATATCTGGCCCCTCCTCCAGGTATCCTCCAATGGTGGCCGCACTGAGTACACAGACCCGAGAGACTCAGCTCTCTGGGCTGGGTGGAGCCTGAGATCCTCAGAGGCCATGCCCCTGAGGCAGCTCTAACCACCCTGCCAGTCCTTTACCACCTCCCTGTTCTCCCCAGCTTCACAGGAGGCAGGAACTACTGTGCATTAGTGGGGGCCACTGGCTGAACCCCAGCCTGGTAAGGACAGACAGGCAGCTCAAGGTGCAGTGGAGGGAGTGGGGCCAGGAGTGATGAGTGAGCAGGATGTGAAAAAGATGACCTAGCATTCTGGAAGCCATACCACCATGACCCACTACGCAACCCCAGTAACTAACTGTGGCTACAGAGCTTCTGGAACCCCAAGCCAACAAGTGGAAAGTCCTCTGTGAACTCAAAAGCTCAATGGCAAACACACTAGGTGAGGACTAGTATGACAGCAGTTCACAAAAGAAAAGAAAATGACCTTGAGGACACAGGTGACCACAAGCCCTGATATCGATCAACAGTTTGGGCCACACAGTCATTTCTGTCTGGGAGTCCAAGAGGCTTGGGCAAGGGGCGGGGACCAGAAATGCCACCCTTGGGCCAATGAGACAAAGACCCGCCCTGGCCTCTCTGGACAGGTCTGAGAGAGGAAGATGGCCTGTTTCACTCCAGCGCTCCTGGGGTGACTGGGAAACCCCCATCCACAGCTGAGCTCTCCACTCCCCTGTGGGCTCCATGGGCACAGGCTAATGCTAGTGGGGCCTAGGCCTGAGCCCCCAGCTCACCTGAATGTGCCCCTCTCCACATCCTGCCCGCTCAGCCGCACATGGATGCCCTCCTTGAGCAGGGAGCCGAAGGCCATGTATTCTGCCAGTGCCCAGTCCACCATCCGATTCTTGGTCATGTCTGCACGACCCCGCAGGATGCGAGAGAGGCCTGTAGGAGAAAGGGGCAGCCTGAAGGATGCCGAGAATAGCCACCCTGCCCAGGACAGCGGCAGCACCAGCGCTCTGGAAGTATGGCCTCCATGCGCCACCCTGGCAGGCCACAGGACAGCCAGCACTGGGCAGCTCTCCTTTGGCAACCACTGCAGCCACAACAGTGGACAGCCTGAGCTTGCCATCCCCTCAGCATGGCTTTCCGCAGGGAAAGGGAGCACAAGGTAATTTCTCACAGCCCCTCAGGGAAGCACTGGTTTTGTCTGCTGTCCAGATGAGGAGTCAGGCACTAAAGAGGGAAGTCACTCACTCACCACCATACAATTCTTAAGGTGCTTGGACTGGCCAGACACAGGCCCACGTTGGGTTCCTTTTGGTGCCCTCACAGAGTAGGGGTGCCCCAAGAACATGGGTATCTGAGCACCTCATCATGAGAACTCCTTGAAACCCCTAAGACTGGTCAGAGGGTGCTGAAGCACCCCACTGCCGGCCTGGGGCAGCACTCCCGCCCCTCCACAGGAAGCCCTTGCTTCCTGCTCTCCTTCAGCCTGGCCCGGGCACACCTCTGGCCAAGGCACTGGGAAGATTCAAGGTGCTCAACCTAAGCCTGGTCACTGGCACCCCAATGCCTGCCCTGAAAGGAGCTGTCATCACAGACATCTCAGGGGTACGAACGAAGCACTGACAGTCGACCCAGCACCAACCAGGCGGGGACAGAGGCCTATGGCCCCAGGGCCATCTCCCAGGACAATGTCAGGGCTGAGACCATGGCCCGCACAGCAACCTCACCTGTGTGGATCTTAAAGTCCTCCAGGGGCACAGAGCTGGCCATGGTGCCGATGTGCATCAGCATGTCCTCAGGAATGCCCGTGGCTGGGCACGTCATGCTCTTGGGCTCCCCGTCCACGTTGAAGAAACCTGAGAGGGCGGAGTCGCTGCACTTTTGGATGGTGGCGAGATCTTAGCACCCCTGTTCAGCCTGCCTCCTAGTGGCACGGGGGCCTATCCCTCCCGTGGTCACCTCCCCAGTGTTCAAACCCTGTACCCATTCTTGGGACCTGGGGCAGCTGAGAGTCCCCGCTGCAGAGCCCGCACCTACCCAACATCCTTCCCTGGACCCAGTGGCACAGACCTCTAGCCCCACCCCCAGGAGGCCTTGGAGCACCCCTCAGGGCTCTCCCCACTTTGCTTTCCAGCTGCCCTGGGTCACCCTCCCTTCCAGAGAGCATGTATGTTAAGGGCAACACCATCTCCTTTCTCCCCCAGCCCAGCCCACTTGCAGTATCAGCCCGACAACCTCATGGGTCTCGGGGACAGAGCTTGTAGCCTCTGCACTGGGACGTGACCACCCTCACGCAGGGCCACCTAGTTATGGTCCCAAGTGAGCCAAGTGAGACAAATTATTGTTAGCCAAATGATGTTTGCTTACCAGGCCATGGGGAATCCAGCCAGTGCTTTATATGCAGGATCTTTTTATCCTTCGATCTTCCATAAGCCTCCTCACAGATCCGATCGTATTTGGCAATTTCTTCCTAAAATAAAATGAGGTGTAGATTGAGCCAGAGATGTCTGGGGAAGCCAGGGGCCTGCTGGGCCCCTCACCAAGTGCTAGAATTCTCTGTTAATGTCTGCAAGGACCTCACAGTCAGAGGTCAAAGTTCAACTTCAAGTGGATCCTGAATATATCCCAAAACCTGATAAGCTTGCTGTGTACTCAGCAAAGGACTTGGGGAAGCCCTTGAAAGACTTCATTTTTGTTCTCAGAGGCCCCTTTGATGGGAAGAACAGTACATTCATAAATAACTTTGGGGACAAAATTGGCTCAGGGCCACCTCCTACAGGAAGCCTTCTTAGCTTCCACTTGAAGGTGGGCTCTCCTTGCATGGCAGCATTCACTATGTTCCAGCAGACTGTAAATGTGTTCTTGCTTCTCTTTCCTTCTTGAACACTGGGGGCTATCAGTGACAAGGACCATACTGGCTATGTCTTCAAAGTGGCCATCAGCAACTACGCTCTAGGCCTGGGTTACTCCAATAACCCATGAGGCCTGTCTACCCACCTCAAACTCCTGCAGGGTGACAGTGCCCTCAGCGATGAGCTTGTCTGCGTACTTTTTCAGCACAGGCACCTGTCTGTGGATCTGCTTGTACATGAGCGGCTGCGTGAACATGGGCTCGTCCATCTCATTGTGGCCACGCCGGCGATAACAGACCTGCAGAGACAGCAAACGTAGGGAGGTTCAGTCTCTGCCCTCAAGCAGAGGCATCTGGGATACTCACTGCGCAATTGGGGCACACCCAGCAAGGCACATGCTTTAAGGGCCCTAAAAGTCCCTACTGCCATCTATCACCGAATGCCCACCACAAGCGCAGATTGCTTTTGCACAGATTATACGTGGTGGCTCTAAATCTTCCATCTTAATATGCTGTGACAACCCAGCCCAGACTAAAAGATGCTGCAGATCTGGCCCTATTCTGCAAGGCAGAGGCAATCCACGAACTCCCCACCTAGACCTTGGCATCTCAGACCCACCAGGTCTACCACAACATCTTTATTGAAGGTGTTCCTCCACTCGGCCGCCACACTGCACACATATATCACAGCCTCTGGGTCATCTGCATTCACGTGGAAGATGGGTGCGTTGACCACACGGGCCACATCAGTGGGGTATGGCGAGGAGCGGGCCATTCGGGGGTCGGTGGTGAAGCCAATCTGTAGAAGCAAGAGGAACTGGCAGGCTCTCTGTTTACTTAGAGCTACAACAAAGAGGGTGCCTGCCTGGGAGACCAGCAAATCAAGGAGTTGGGTGATGGGAGGAGGATCTTTTTCTTAAGGTGCCCCAGGAGTGCCCAGGGAACATGAAGGGGTAATGGTGAACGCCCCCCAAATTAGACACATGGTAGCTGCCACAGACATGGCAGTGACATCAGAAGGATTGAACACGCGCTTATTTTTTTGTAATCACTTTTATACAGTGGGAGTAAGGAGTATAGGCCTAGCTAAATCCCAGTCCCGCAAGTTATTAGCATCACAGTCCTGAGCAAATTACTTAAATTCCAAAGGCTCAGACCAGGAAACCAAGGTTGGGGAGACCAGCCATCATGCCTGAAGTTACATGCTGGGAAGCAGCAGAGTAGGAGATTAGAACCAGAGCCAGCTCACTCTTCCCCCAAAGAGCTGCCATGACTTCAGGGCTGGCGAGGCTGACCTCACCTGGTTATTGACGACAACATGCACTGTCCCATTGGTGGTGTAAGAGGGCAGGTCGCTCAGGTGGAAGGTCTCATAGACCACGCCCTGCCCAGCAAAGGCAGCATCTCCATGGACCAGGATGGACATGACCTGAGGGCAGGATGTGAGCCAGGAGGAGCGCTGTGCCCAGCCTGACTCTCTGAGATCAGCCTCAGCGCCCACCCCTCAAATCCCACCCCTCAGACACCGTATCTTGATACTCCCTATAAAAATCCACCCTTCAGGACCCAACTCCCAGTATCCACCCCACAGAGATCCCCCCCCCTCGGGAGCCAGTTCTCAGAGCCCAACCTCCATGCCAAGCCCTCAGAAGCCGGCAGGGCCTGGCGGAGCTTACCTTCTTGCCCTGGGCATCCCCACGGTAGAACTGCTCTGCCTTTGTCTTCCCCTGGACCACGGGGTCCACGGCTTCCAGGTGGGAGGGGTTGGCTACGAGTGACAGAGTGATGTTCCTGTTCGTGACTCGGTTGATCCTCTCATGGTACATGCCGAGGTGATATTTGACATCTCCAGAGCCCTGGTTGAGGTTGAAGTGGGTTGTGAAGAGCCTCTCCCCTCCCGTGCAAACTGAGTACACAGACTCGCAAACCCAGCACAGAGCTGAAACCTTCCCGGGGCTCCGCTCCCTGGGAAGGCTGTGCTGTCCCTGACACACCCTCCCCCCACCCCCACTCCCCTGCTCCCCAAGCACACTGCCCCTCCTTGCCTTGCAGGATGACCTGCTAAAGGCAGGCAGGCTCCCTGGAGTCTTGGTCCAGAGGCCAGAAGGGCACTTCCTCCCAGAAACCCTGACGGCCTCCCATCTCAGTATTAGTGATTAGTGCCTGCCGAGGGGCGCAGGGCAAGGGCCAGTAGGAAGGGGGCCGCAGCCGCAGTGAAAGCACAGAAATGAAGGAAGGCTCAGAGGGTCATCAAAACCACTGGCCAGGCCTCTGGGCAAACACTGGAACTGGACTGCTACCCTACTCCTTCACCTAGGCAACTAAAAAGTGTGCACATGACAGATGAAGCCATAGTGCCAGAGGAAAATGTATTTTATGATCCTGGAATAGGGAAAGCCTTTAAAGCAACGTGCTAACCTCAGAAGTCAGGAAAGATAAGACAGTTAAAATCTAATAAATTTGTCATGGAGGAAGCAAACTCCTGCACAGTGTTTGCAGAGGCAAAGCTCAAGTTGGGAAAGATGTGATGACTGCTGGCAGCTGGCTAATTCCCTCAATATATAAAGCACTTTCACAAATCACCAAGATAAATCTCAAACAACCCATGGAAAAATGAGCAAAAGCCATGAAAAGAAAAGAAACACATGGTCTGAAAATATGTGAAGGGATACTCACTGAAATCCACAACAAAGAATCACGGTAAAATACATTCATTTTGCATACATCATATTTGTGGAGATGGAAAGAATTGGCAGATTAAGGGAAAATGTGGCACCTGGGACCGTGGCACCCACCACGGAGGACAAACTGGTGTCTGCAAGTTCTCTGGAAGGTAATTCAGGCCGTGCCTCTTGGGTCCAGTCATTGCATCACTCAGATACCCCGACTCGCACGCACACTGCAGATGCTCATTCCAGCAAGCCAGTATCCTCCCTCAGCAGCCAGCAAAACCCAAAGGGACTTGTGTGGCTCTGAGGAGATCAGGGGGCTCCCATGTGCCCCCCTCAGAGCCTCAGAGTGACAACCCATTAACGAAAACATGAAGGTGCAACAGCTCCCTGGCTCTTCTACAAACAAGACTGTTTGGACAAATATGTGTGTTGACAACTTCATGGAACTTTCTGGAAACACATATCTTACTACAAATAACTAGGCCAGAAGGAGGCCTCCAGGGGGTAAGAGGGGGGTCCTGTGATGGAAATGAACTCTCACTGCGTAAACTTTAAAAATAAATGCTCATGTTTCTTTCTCAATGTTGGAAAAAAACTAAATTTTTTTTTAAGTATCCTTTGGCCAGGTTTAACAGTTTACACATATTATCCCTTAAAACCTTCCTGGGTGTATGCGTTTTGATTTCCTGTTCCTTAACAAAGTAAACTGAGGCTCTGAGGGGTTAAGAAGTCTGGGTAAAATAAACAAGATGGTGGAAAACTTCTGGGCTGGGAGCCAGCAGAATGGATTCTAGTCCTGCTCTGGTCTAATATGCCGGATGACCTTAGAGTGGGCATTCAATGTGATCCACTTTATCATCTGTGCTGGTATTGGGACCTCACCCTGCTACCAGATAGACACACACACAGACACAGACACACACACACACACACACACACACACACACACGTATGCACCAGAGGACAGAATAAGATGGTGCTGAGGTGAAAGGCTCTGATCTCCTCAGAGCCACACGAGTCCCTTTGGGTTTTGCTGGCTGCTGAGGGTAGAGAGAAGGGAGTGACAGGCTTGCTTTTGATGGGCCAGAAAAGCCACCAAAAGGGGAGATGGGCAGCCTTGGGAGTCAGAGCCCAGAGAGGAGGCTGTCCGGGCTGAGGGCTGAGAATCGGCAAAGCCACGGGTTGTGAGACATGCAGGGGGCATGAGCCAGGGAGTGGGCATGAGCAGAAAAATGCTTCACCCATGGGCACAGGAAGCTGTCCTGACCTCCCCAAATGAATAAGGAGGCCCTTCCAGACTGGTGGGTGGGAATGTGGGAACAGAGGCACAGCCTTGGGAACTGAAATGAAGATTCAGGGGTGCTTCCCTGCACCCCTCTGAGCTTAAATCTCTTTAAACAAGGAGGAAACAAGGCTTTTGGCCCAGATTTAACCAAAGACTCTTCCCATTATCAGAGACCAGGGCACTCGCCCCCAAATACTTCAGCATCCTTGCCAAATATCTTCAGCCCCTCTCCTGCTCTTCCGCATGTATACCTATCTCAAGGTCTATATGTCTGCAGGTTCCTGTCCCAGGCCCTCCCCAATCTACCTCCCAAATGCCAAGCTATCCAGGGGCTCTGGAAACCTAGGCCAGCACCCACCTCATCCGCCGCTTCCAATTTGGGGTCAAATTGGCAGAAGATCTGCTCCAGGTCCTTGCGGATCACGTTGGCCAGCACATTCAGCCTACCCCTGGGGCCAGAGGGAGCTGGGTTCTCAACTGGCAAAGAGGCCACCTCCACCCATCAGGACCGTCCATCAGGCTGCCTGCCTACTGGAACCTATCAGGAGCAGCATGGGAGCTGAGAGCCCTCCCCGCCAGGTGGAGCCCAAGGGCGGCCGGGCCCTCTCCTACTGTCCCAATCCACAAGGCATGTGAGTGGGCCTGGCCAGCCAGTATCCCCTGGGCAGACACTCATATGCAGAGAGCTGCCCAACCTCAGGCAGGGCCCATTCATTCCCTTCCAAAAGATGAGCCCAATCCCTGCTCTGATTTTCTTGTCTTTCCTTTCTCCTCAATCTATGTGCTGGAGAATGCACCAGACTGCAAAAGGGCAGGAAAGAACCCACCTGTGTGGCATCCCCAGAATGACGTTCTCAATCCCCATCTCACTGGATTTGTCAATGATGGTCTTGAGGGCAGGAATCATGACCTCACAGCCTTCCAAGCCAAAGCGTTTCTCTGAGGACCACTTTCGGGCCAGGAAGTCTTCAAACCTGCTTGGGGAGAGGGAAGTGAAAGGGTGGAGAGGCTGAGCCTCAGGGGGATGTTCATGACAGCTCGAAGCTGGCTGCCCAGGATGCAGGAAGCTGCAGTCATCTCCCTCGGCACCGTCTAGGAACTGCTATAGACACCATGCTTCCACCAGGGAGAAGCACGGGCGGGGAGGAGGCCGGGGGTCCTCCCAGCTTAGCCAGAGGCCCCTCCTGACCCCATCTCTCAGTTACCCCCTAGCTCCTTAACAGGTGCTCCAAAGAGCTCTCTCCTGTTCCCAGCCACTGCCCTCTGGCAGGCAAGGGCATGGCACAGGGCTCTGCCACCACACTCATGTTCAACCCAAATTCCAGTCCAGCCCTCACTGCTCAGAGGGGCCCAGGCATTGAGTCAGGGGCTTCTCCAGGTCTCCACAGGCATGGGAGGACCCAACTCAAAAATGGTCAATAGGCAGAGCCAGGAAGTTCCCAGCCAGGAGATGCTGCCACACTCACTCCACACGGGGACACCTCGACACCCAAATAGCCCTACAGCTACATGCTACTTCCATGCTGGCTCTCTGCGCCCCGTCCTGTCCTTCCCTCTTGGAGTCCCACACACGCCCACCTGGCTAACTCTGTTGAGCATCTAACCCCAGTGCTCCTCCCTGGGCATCCCTCCCCTGAGCCAGGGCTGTGCCCATCCGGTCCAGTCTTCCCCTGCCAGGCTGCCTCCCGTTTCGTAGCCAGAACCTAGGGCACCTCACACAGCAGTCCTCTCCAGCCTCTCTGCCTGACCTCATGGAGCGCACCAGCCGGGCTAGCAGGGTCCGCTTCTCCTCACTAGAGAACTGCATCACGCCAGGGGTCTCAAACTTCTGCCGGATCCACTGGCATTGCTCCACGTCATTGATGAACATGAACTCCAGGCCGATGTGCTGGCAATATGTGTTCTGGAAGAGCAGGCAGGGATTCCATGAGGAGCCAGAAGAAGGAAAACTACCAGGGCATCTGGAGCAGAACAGGAAGGGCCCTGCCTCCTTCTAGCATGCTCCGGAACTCCATCAAGTGTGTCAGACACATCTGCCATGCTCACCTCCAGGCGCCGAATGATCTCCCGCAGAGAGAGGGTGTGTTCAGAGCCCCCAATGAAGGTGGTTGTGGGTAGCTGGAATTCCTTATCTAAATCAGCCTCCTGCAGGTCATAGAAGGCTGAGCAGGCACATAGCAAAACCAGGGCAGCAGAGAAGAGAGTGGGGTCAGATCCTGGTGAGGCCCAGCAGTATCTACAGACCTCCCAACAGCCCCCCCCCCCCAACCCCAGCACCCTTAGGCCCAACCCCAAGCTCAGAGGCTTTCTCTCTGTAAGGAACAGGAGTCAGAGCTCAACCTGCCAGCATGAATGTGGGCTCAGCCAAGCCTCTCGAGCTTTCTGGGGATGATGCACCAGCTAAGGAGACTGGGTCTACCCCCCTCACAGGGATGCCATGCAGCAGATGGGCAAGGGCAGGAGCAAACCTCCCCAGGACCCACACAGGCACCAGCTGTCTCCGGTACCAACTCTCACCCAATTTATCGATGGTTGTGATTAAGTCTGAAGGCACAAAGGAGTCTAGGTCTGCATCCAGAATGCCCAGGGGATCCAACTGGGCCACATGGTGGCCCCGGATCTAGAAGAATGGAGAAAGGTCAGCGATGGGCTAGGAAAAAGCTGGGCAGAACCTCACCAAGAGTGAGGTTCCGGGCTTTGGACCCTGATTTTCTGCTCCAGAATTTCCAACTTCCACATGTTTCTTATGCTTGATCACAGTGCAGTTGCCTACAAAGTTCCACCCTGGCCACAGAGGTAGCAGGAGCACACATCTGTTTAAAAGCAGGAAAGGGGGCCCTCCCTGGTGGTGCAGCGGGTTAAAGCACAGCACTGAGAATCTAAAGCCGCTTCTGCATGAGTTCGATTCCCGCCTGCCCCGGAGGTGACCACATGGTGTGGCAGACCTCTCCTGACCCACCCGCTGCTCCCCTCAGCAGTGTACTTCATCGATCTGCCTGTTCTGTTCCTCACTCTGTCTCTGGTGAAGCCTCTCACCGCCCCTGAGCCTCAGGCCTGTACCCCAATTCTGTATGCACAAATAAATAAATCTTAAAAAAAAAAAAGCAGAAAAGGACATGTACACAAAGCTATTCATGCCAGTACTGTCACAAAATTCTAGAAACTTCCCAAATGTCCAGCAAAAGAAAATCAATGCAGGGAAGTAGTATAAAGCTATTACAAGGAAAGAGGGAAACCTCTGTTACTGTGAGATAGTCTCCACAAAATGCTGTTAAGCAGGAAAGCAAATCATAGAAACGTATGTCTTATAAATCACTAAATGTATGTATGGTATGCCTACTAATGTAGGTATTTGCATAGACTTGTACATATATTTGTGTACATTTGTAACTAAACATGTAAATATATTTATTTGCACACAAATAAATGTATTAAAGAATGAATTACATAATAAGCAAAACTTAAGAAAAATTTAAGAAAAATGATTAACTATGGAGAAAGAGCAGGATAAGAGCAGGGCTAAAAGTTAGACTTTTAAGACTATATCCTGTTTTGAAGACTTGACTTTGGAATTGTGTAATAAATAATTTTTACCTCTATAAGCAAAATTAAATTTTAAAATGTAAAACAAAATAAAATGAATGAATGCGTTCATTCGGTGGCCTAACTACACAGAGAGGGATTATTCCAACCGATGAACAGCATATTCCCTAAAGACACACAGCAAAGCAGGTGGAGGGCAGAGGCAGCTCATAAACAGATTTTATTACTAGTCAGTTGTGTTAGCATAAGAATTTTATTCTATGACTGATGTATATGGACTGTTAGCAGATGAAATAAGTCCCTACATGGGTGATTTTGAGAACCTCTGTTTTCAGCATGTTTAGTTTGAGAAGGTTAAGGACAAAGCCTAATCCCTGCATCTGAAGTATGTAGAATCCTCAGTATAAAGGCAAGTTTGTTATTTTCTAAAAAAATGTATTTTCTGGTTCTAACTATGGAAAGGACCTAAAAGTCACGACCAAACCAACAGCTAAAGCAGTGGCTGGTTCCAGGGCAGGGCAGAAATGCCCTCAGAGCTTCCCACCGAACAAGCGCAACGGGATGGCTCAGCCACTACTGGGGTTAGGAATAACGACACATTTTGAGCAATATTGAGGATAATAGCTGTGACAGATTGAAACTCATAAAATTTGTTTAATCCCATGCATTCCTATTATGCTGAAAAGAGAAAAGACTTTATTGGCCATCTTTGGAGGATGCTAGGGAACAACCTGTAATTTTAAAAATCAGTCAATACAAGGAAAAATCAACCACTGATCCTGCCTTTCCTAGACAATTTTCATGTAAGGATATTTCAGGTAATAAACAAAAGAAATAAAAGTTGAATTAGAAGATCACTGCTTTTACCACCCTCAATGAATTAATGTGAATTAGTCACCTTAACTGATTTAAAAAAAAAATCAAATCTATATTGGATTCAGCTTCTAGATTTAACTATCAGTTTACAGAAATTATGTGGGGATGTAATCAGCAAAATCCAGACTTGGGAAAATGCCACAGGACACACAGCTTGGTTCCTTCCACAAAAAAGAAACAGACAAAAATGGCAAGAAACACAAAAACAAAGAGGGAGAACCGATAGAGTACAATAGACTTAAGAACCACATCCTAGGGCTTATCACAGGCTGGGGCTTTATTTGCATCCTGATTCAAACAACCAGTAAAAACAAATCCTCAGACGGAGAAACATGGATACCAACTGGATTATCTGATCTTAAGGGTGACCACTATTATTTTTAGGGTGATCAAGCTATCGTGGTATATTTTTTAAAAGAGTCTTTAGCTCTAGAAATATGTGCTGAAATTTTCAATGAATGCAGTAGGATGTCTGGAGCCTGCTCCCAAAAGGGTTAGGAGGGAGGTAACAGCTGAATCCAGGCTGACCCTATACTGATGGTTTATGGGTCACTACACCTTGTATATATATTGGAAAATATCCATAATAATAGGTTTGGGTTTTTTCAGTACTGTGTACCGCTGAGTCAAATCAGAACTCTGACTCCTATCAGGGAGCCTCAGAGGGGCTGTAACACCGTTGGTGGAACTGATATGTCAGGTTTTTACATGCAATACAGAGCACCACATCTGAATCCAGAGACCCCTTTACTCTCCACCATTAAAGACTCTCCATACAGCTTGGTCTCTGAAGTTAAAAAACAAAGAATAGCCGGGAACACTGCTTAAAAGCAGAGCCCCTCAGTCAGCACTATATGTGATCTGGTATTTAATACAGAGTTTTATTCCAAAGTTAATGATGAGAGCACTTCTGTTTCTTTCAGCCGGTCAAGGAAAACACAATTGTAACGATCACTGTTTGCTTGCAAGTAGCCCACAATCCGTGGGTCCTCGGGCCTTGGAAGGACTTCAGCACTGCTCACCTTCTCTCCTCCATCCCAGTACAGTGGGTGAGCAACTGCCACCCCCCTCAGGTGCCTCACTCAGAGGCAAGTTACCATTTCCTAAGGCCCTCCCATCTCTAGTTCCTGCAGTGGCTTGCTGCTCCCTTTTATGGATTCTCTGCCAAAGGCCCAGGGTGCCCTTGGCCTTCCTTCTGCACGTCTGTATGATGAGTTTCTCCTGTGAAACACTTTCTGCCACCGATTCCCAGAGATCCCATCTGTTAACACTAGTTCTAGAGTGAACACAGGGAGAAGTACTCCAATTATTCTCGCTGGGTCGAGACCAAGACTATGCAACGTCATCAGGACTCTGACAGAGCAGAAATCCAGCTTGGGGGCCTAGCAGGGGAGAGCCAAAGTCTGCAGAGCAGAGCAGCAGGTAGGCAGAGAGCTGTTTACTGAGCTGTTCACGCCATAAATTAAGCACCTGCTGTATATCAGTTCCTGTCCTCGTGAAATGTTCAGTCAGGAGGAGAAAACAGACATTAACAAATGTTAATCTACTCCAATTTCATTGGATGTTTATTGAAATTGATTATTAAGTACTTCTTTAGGTACCCAGAGCAGAGTGACACATGAAACAACATTTCAAGTGAAAGACCACAAACAAACCAGAACACAAAATACACCTTGGTCGGAGCAGGAGGAGCTAAGCTCCTGTCTCTGCCATATAGGACTAGGAAGAGAGATCTCTGAGATGGCACAGGAGCTGGCAGCGCCCCCTGCCCTTGCAGCCCGTGCCGCCCCAGCACTCACCTGGTAGGCCCGGATGAGGGACTGCACAGCCAGGTGGTCCTCCACCAGCTTGCTGGTCTTGGTCCGGCTGGAGACTGCCGGCCTGCTCTCAGGGACCACAGAGAGGGGGCATGGCTGAGACTCACTGGCTTTCCGGAAGAAGCTGTCCCAGGACTGGACAGAGGCAGAAGCAAGAAAAAAGCTGGTGAGGGCTGGAAGGTGTGGGCCCAGGCTGAGGAGACCTCGAGAAAAAAGCCCAGGCCGCCCACCCAGAGTCCAGCTCTCTGGATACAGCTTGGTGAGGGTGGAAGTGGGATGGGGATATAAGGTATGGCCCAGGGGCTTCAGGTGTGAGACAGCATCTACTTCAGGGGAAATGTGCCCTCATACGCCACAGGACAGAAGAAGTTTTTGAGGAGGGCCATCTCGCTGGCAGGCCTTCAGCATTTTCAATGTACCCATCTTGTGAACCACCAACTCCGCTGCTGGTAATGTATTCTAGAGCTCTATCTGTATAAGTATGTCTAATGTGTGTACAAGGATGTTCCCTACAGGGTTGTTTGTTAACATGACAACATAAAAACAATCTAAATGGTGATAATAGGAAACTAGTTAAATAAATGATGGCACACTTAGAACCTGGAAGAATATGTAGTCTATAAACAAATAAGGTACAGGGCTCCCTGGTGGCAAAGGGGTTAAGTCTCAGCACTATGAAGCTATCCACAGCCACTGCAGCATGAGTTCGATCCCTAGCCAGGGAGCTGACCCATATGGTGCAGCAGCCCTCTCCTGTCTCACCCGCTGCTTTCCTCAGCAGTGTATTTCAGTAGATTTGCCTATTCTTCTCTCTACTCTGTCTCTGGTGAACTCTCTCACCACCCCCCTCACCTCTAGCCTATACCCCAGCTCTTGCATACATAAATAAAATAAGTTTTTTTTTTTTTTTAAGGAAATAAGGTGCATTTATTATTGTGGATGAGAAATATTGCCAGGACATGTGATGAAGTGAAGGAAGCAGAAGAGGAGGTATGGTTTGTTACTATATATTTTTTAAAGATTTATTTATTTAAGCATACAGAACTGGGGTACAGGCCCCAGGGTGGTGAGAGGATTCACCAGAGACAGAGTGGGGAGCAGAATAGGCATGTCTACTGAAATACACTGCTGAAGGGAGCAGCGGGTGGGCCAGGAGAGGTCTGCTGCGCCATGTGGATCACCTCTGGGGCGGGGGATTGAACTCGCACTGGAGCAGCTGTGGCCAGCTTGCAGTGCTGCTGAGCCACCACCAGGGAGGGCCTGGTTTGTTATTATTGTGGTCAACAAAAAGCAGATATGCATATGCACAAGCACCTCCATGTTCACTAACAGGACACAGGTAAAGGTCTTTCCTCATATAACACAGCAGGGAGCAGGGGGGAGCACAAGCCTGTAGAAAGCAATTCAGTCATGTTCATCAAATTACTTTGAACTAATAGCACCACTTTGGGAAAAATCCCACCAACAATAAGAATATTTGCAAGTAGACAAATGTACCAGGTTATGCATCATTGCCTGGGCATGACAGCCAGCGATCAGAACTGAGCCAGGTGTCTGTCAGTGGGACAGGTGTGGGACACCCACACCACAGGATACTACAAAGTAGGAAAAAAGAACAATGAGGATCCTGATGTTCTGACCAGAAGTGAAAAGAGCCTGGAGCAAAATAATATATGTTCCATTGACTTTTGTGTGGGGTTGGGGGGGAGATTCCAGAGTCTATTTTTTAACCTAAAGATATTCTCTGAAAGGTTATAGAACAATAAATTGGGGAAACTGAGCAGAAAGGGGCTAGCTGGAAGGGGCCTTTCTACTGTGCATGGTTTCACAAGTTTTGGGTTGGGACCACATGAGCCTACTATTTTTCTCTGTAGAGCGTGGGTAAAGGGGAGAGGAAAACAGCTTCCCTTTTCACCTTTTACTCTGCCACCTGATTTTGTGTTAACAGTCAGCAGGTATTTATTTTATCATCTCAAAACACATACAAACATGTATGCCAATTACTGGGTAACAAGGGGCCATCAGGACACAGATGACAAAGGAGGCAGGCAGGGGCAGGTCTCAGACTAGCGGTGGCGGAGCAGAGTATTCTCAAGGCAGACTACTACCCACAGACTGGTTCAGCACCAAGAACACACTGGACTTCCCTTACCCACAAGGCTCTTTCACAAATAGGGCTGAAGCTGTTAAGGGCAAAGAAAGTTGCCCAAGATCACACCATGGCAAACTGCTTGCTTCCACCAGCCTTTTCACACCCAGCCCAGCCCAGCCCAAGCGCATCCCTCCCTCACGGTGGACAGGGTGTGGGTGCTGACCTTGTGGACACTCTGGGGGTTTTCCAACCAGGCGGAGTACATCTCTTCCATGTAACTGGAGCCACCTCCATCTCTGCTGCTTGGGAAGGTGGCTGGTGGCCCAGATGACCTGCCACGCCAGCTGAATGCCCGGACATCACTAGGGACCAGAAGCTTCGCAGCCTGTGCCCCAAGCCGGGAGGGCAGCAGCCTCAACTGACTCATTCTAGACAAAGGCAATGAGGGAAAGGCATAAGCTCCAGGACTAGCACAGAAGGAAGCTCTGGAAGCCATGCTCACTCATCTGACGTTTGTCAGTCCTGCTGGGCAGGTGGCCTGGGCATAGCAGTGAAGAGGTAGGTGAATGGGCCACTCCCAGCCCTCCTGGGTTTGCTGCCCAGCAGGAGATCCCAGTTCAATAAACTCCACACCACAGTATCTCTGAGCCCCAGGCCTGCTCTGCCCAACCCATCCCAGCTTGTGCTCCCTCCCCAGCCCCTTGAGCCTGATGCAGGTACAAGCATGACTCTGTGTCAGGGAGCACCCAGCCTAGAGCCTGAAGCCCACTTACAAGGCCACAGGGCATGTGACCATATTCCCAAGGGGTGAGCTATGCAGCTGGTCACCCTGAAACTCAGACAGAGTAGGTCCTACAGAAGTTGGGTATGCCATGCAAGGTTAGGAGAAGCCAGCAGAGGCTGAGCAAAGGAGTGGAAGAATGAGGATAATGGAGACGTTCCACCATGTAGTATCTCAGGTCAGCACATGACACTGCGGAGAGTTTCTGGTCATTGTGACCTCCTGAGAGACCCAGAGCTCCCCTCAGACCAGGAGATTGATGACACGTGCCTCAGTGGCCCCTCTACAGCAGGGAACAGTGAGACACAGAGGAGGGCCGGGGATGGGGAGTGCCAGTGGGCCGACCAGAAGGCAGACCCACTAGGCCCAGCCCAGCTTAGTCGGAACAGCTCTCCTCATCTGCACCCTGCCCAGAGCTTACACTCAGGACTGATGTCATGCAGGACAGCTAACATCCCAGGGTGGGTCATGCAGGCTGGCCGCCCAGCAAGGCTGACAGAAAGAACCTGGAGTTCTTTCACCTTCACATGTCCCCTGCAATATCCCAGGAATAATGAGCTTTCAGTGCTGTGTACAGGACAGGTGACTCCCTGCAGGACAGGAGTTCTAAGAATCTCCTCAGTGCTGGAGAGCCCCAGGGCTTCTTATTCAGGCAGACTGAGGATTCACAGAACACACTGGGGTCCCCTGGCCCCCCAGACCTCTACCATGTCATCCTACACAGGGTGTCTGTTCCCCCACAATGTGTGCCCCCTCCCTGCCCAATACTGTCCGGACACAGAATAGCTCCCCTTGAATACCTGCCGATACCCTACTCCAAAAGAATTCCAGTCTACGAGTGGGGTGCAGGGCCAGAGCCACCAGAAGCAGGAGGGGTCTGCTCCCCCTTGCACAGCATTGTCCCAGAAAAGGTAACTCTTGGACAACTTCCAGGCCTACTGGGCCTGGCCTTGAGCCAGTGCCCATGAGGCCAGGTGTGCTCAGCCAACAGGGCCCCTTCCCCTCATCAGCTCAACCAAGCCACTGGAACCATGTGGCCAGAGTTGCCATAGGAGGTCAGGCCCCAGGGCTGGACAGGGCACAGCCCTCCCGGCTTGCTGTCTTCCTCCCTCCCACCATCCCAACTCACATGAGGAAAAGTGGGGGTGGAGATGGCTGTCTCCTCAAGCAAGGGAAAGTAGGGTCCTCAAGGCAACCAGCAGCAAGTCTGAACAGAGGAAAATTAAAAATGAAGAATGCATTCCACTGTAGGGGAAGGAGGTAGGATCAGCAGGACCCTTATCTCCAAATGCCCCCACACTTCCTTCTCACGTTAACCTCTGAAGCCTTAGGCTGCACTCCCTGCCAGATCAGTCAGGGATGCCAGGCCCCTCAGCAAGGGCTGCCAGGAGCTGGTTTTCCCTCTCCAACTTCTGGGAGGGGGCTGGAGTCGTGGGCTCTGGGATCAGAGGGCCAGGACACCAACCCTGGCACTGCCTCTGACCACCCCCAAGGCCTGGGCAGATAGAGTGCTTCCCTAGTCCAAATGGCACAGTAGCTACTGGTCTGGGCATCACAAGAATCCAAACAACCTAGGAAGCTTTACTGTCCCCATTCTGTAGCAAATGAAACCAGACACTGAAACCATCCATTGTAGAAATAAAAATAAGAGCACACAATCAATGAACACTTATTGGGGGGTGGTACTGAGCTCATTTAATTCTCAAAACCACTTCATGAGGTGGGCTTAGTCCCACCTTATCAAGAAAAAAACTGAGGCTAAGCTGGTAAATGATGGGGCTCCATGTGGTTCCAGTCAGTGCCCTCCTCAGTAGGGAGTCAATATGTAACCCAGATTTCTCTTAATGGTAATGCATTTTCCAAATGGCTGCACTCAGCCATTTGGAACTTCTCTCTCTGGGGCCTCCACCTTCACAGAGGAATGGGACTGCTCAGAGGGGCAGTGCCAAAGCCTGCTGTGTCCAGCCTGGCCGGGCACAGGAACACTGTGTTTTACAAACACTGACTGGACTGGAGCAGCTGCTGGCACTGCTGTGGCCTTCACCTGACCTAGCAGGAGGGTAGCCAGTTGCCTACCCTACCCCCACCCTAACAGGACCAGAGCACCAGACACAAGGGAGGGCTGGGGACAAAACAGACTCAGAATTTGATGCCAGATCACCAACCTGCCCTGTCAGGTCCTGCCCACTTACGCAGACAAAGGCAACTGTGAAGGGTCAAGTACTCTGCCCTCACCCTAGCCAGGTCAGTCCCCAGTAGACTAACATGAAGCTGCCTGCAGGCAGTTCTCTTTAGTGACAAGGTCAGTACCTCCACTCCCACCCCACCCCAGGACCATAACGACTAGAGACATAAACCCACTAAGTCTCCCCCACACTAGGCTCTGTTTGGGCTGCCAGGTGAGGACTGCTCACCCAGTGCAAAGATCAGTTAACGGAGACACAAGAGCGGACGATTCTCCCCAAGACCTTCAAGTTGGGTAGCAGCAGTCTGAACTCATGCTACTGCCCCACATTCTGAGAAATAGGTGGGCTTTTCTCAAGAATAAACCCCGACTCTAGCTTGCTGAACCCAAGAGAAGATCACAAAGGCAAGAAGCAGGCAGGGAAGGGATGTGCTTATTTCCTGGGCTGCCATGAAAAGCCTGAGCTAAAGCCAGGCCAGGGGATGAGAAAAGTACAAAGGCATTCAGTTCTCAACTGCTGTGGCAGTGTGGGAAATAGTGACAAGGCTTGAGTCCCTGCTGTAGATGGGTCAGAGTGAAGCCCTTGGGGTCCAGTTAATGCCACCTACAACTATCCCTAGGAGTGGGAGGGACTTTCCTGGCTGGTTGGGCCTCACGTCAGTTCTGTGTCTGAGCCTCAGTTTACCCATTTGTGGACAAAGACCGTGGGTTAAAACCATCTACCAAGGCTCTGCTATGACGAGGTGCTAAGCTTTCTAAGCTGCTTAAGTGTTTTGTCAAGTGCAAAACACTGGACACTCCCTTGCCCCTGTCAAGGTTCCCCACTGCCTCAGCGCCTAGCAAGGGCAAGGAGGAGCAGGCCCCTCCCCTGGCCGTTAAAGGCAGGGAGAACTACCAGTTCATTTTGGGCTGGAGAACCCCCGCTGGTGCCCGAAAGCCCACCGTGGGGGCGTAGCTCCTTTACGCGAAAACACTGCACTTCAAGGGTCCAACGTGAGCTGAAGGCTGGGGGTCCCTGGGAGGCTGCGGTCAGCCAAGGGCGGGACCAAGGTCAGGCTCACTCCCCCTTCTCCCTCCTTAGGCAGGACCCGGCTCAGGACTGCGGGTAGTGGGGCCTCCGGGCACTGGAGGTGGGGGGTTTGGGGGAGGGGGAGGCGGCGGGAGAAAGGAGGCGCAGGGACCTGGAGAGGAGGGGCCACCGCGCTCACCGGGCAGGCGGGAATCAGCCGGGCAGCGCGGTCCGGTGGCTGCTGGTCTGGGGGTCGCGCACAGGGGGTGCGCTGCTCGCCGCGCCAAATACCCGAGTCATGTGACTCGGCGGCGCCGCCCGCCACCAGCGAATGCGCGCTCAGACACACCACGCGTCGTGACGTCCCTAGGATGCCCCGCCTCCCCACTCCAGCCCTCCCCTGGTGACTCTGTCCGTGGTGCTGACGGCCCAGGTCTAAGGCTTTTCGGGAGCGAGAGGAACGATCCAGAGAGCGACCTGGTATGGCTCAGACCTGCCAGGCTGCTAAGCACTTGAACTCCAGTGTTCTCGACAGTACGCTAAGAAAAGTGTACTAGAAAATAAGCAGCCATTAATGTGTTTAAGAAGATAGTTTTTGTTTTATCCTTTGCAAAGCAGATGCTATTGAAAGTCCCAGGAATGTTTTAAGAAGACAATGCATATAATTTGCTTATCACAGTGATATAAACTTTATCCATCGATTGCCCCTTAATGCTGTTTTTACCTCCCTGTTGTCACAAACAGTGCTGCTGTTAACTCCCTGCACATTTTCCTCTGAACCTGTTGGAACTTTCTCTGGAATTCATAACCATGACCTAAATTTCTGGGTAATGGGGATAAGTACACTTCACTTGACTCAGTAGTGTCATATTGCTCCTTGATTCTATATTCCCACTAACAGTTCAGAGCTTCACATCCCTGTCAATATTTGGTAGTGTGTCCAACTCTATATAGTTTCTGCCAGAATATCAGGTGCAATGTCATAATATTGTTTTTTTTTTTTTTAAAGATTTATTTATTTGTGCATACAGAACTGGGGTACAGGCCAGAGGCTCAGGGGCGGTGAGAG
>NW_004567112.1:26002360-26025217 GCF_000260355.1 Condylura cristata | reverse complement strand
CGGGAGTCGAACTCATGCGGAAGCGGCTTTAGCTTCTCAGTGCTGTGCTTTAACCTGCTGCGCCACCAGGGAGGGCCCATAATATTGTTTTATTTTGAACAAGTTTCTTATACTTCTATTGGGTTTTGTTCTTATTTAAATACAAGAGTTCCTCATAAAAATATACATGTATATATATATATATATATATATACATACACACACACATACACACATATATTCAAGCCACCATCAATTCTCCCAGAGGTTATTGCAACAGTCCCCTATTTTTTCTGAGTCATAAAACAACCAACAACCTGGCACTGTCTTAAAAATAAAAAAAAGACCTGTCACATAGAAAGAAAAATTCTATGAAATGGCCCTAAAAAGGAGAGTCCTTTTCAACCAATATTCAGTTTTGCTGTTCACTCTGTGCTCAGTACTGGGCACTCAGAGATGAAACATTCAGCTGCAGTCCCACTAAAACAGGGACACACATGTAAAGAAGAACCAGACCTTGTACTAGGAACTCAATATCCTTACCACTCAAAGTATTACATGGACCAACAGCAGCAACATCACCTCGAAGTTTGTTAGGAATTCAGTCTTGGGTGTCAGAGTCAAAATCTGTATCTTCACAGGAACCCCAAAGTTTTAGAAATACTCTTTATGGAGAGGGGCTCTATGTAGCATGAAGTTGGGAGGGCAGTGTCAGATTCTGTCATGGAGGCTTCCCAGAGGAAGTGACATTTGGGCTACACCGATGAGAACTATTGACTTGAAAAGGTGGGGGTTAAGGGGGTGGGATGTTATTCTACAGAGAGGAAGGGGCAGGCTGTAAAGGTAGCAGTTGAGAGAGACAAAGCTGAACTAGAAACAGGCTGGAATCTGACTTTGAAGGTATTTGCTATATTAGAAATTTATGGTTTGTTTTGTTTCCTAAGGATGGAAATCAAGAGGGAGAATATTCTGTAGGCACCTTGCTGATGTTTAATCAGTGCAGGGTGCTCAATGAACATTAGAGGTGCTAATGACGTTATTCACAGTGGAAATGTTTCAGGAGTGGGGATAGGGCATGAGAATCAGGAAAGATTAGTGCCCTCCAGGTTTGCTCACAGAGGGTGGAGGTGTCCATAAATTTTAAAGGAAACAGAAAATCTCCATCTAAGGACATTTTTTTCTGAAAGCAATAAAGGCAAGGAAGTGATCAATTCCTCTAAATGGTTTTAAACTAAAGCAACAGTCCCAAGGGACTGGAAATTAATTTTTCTTAAAGGCTAAGTACCAGCTGTTTAATCTTTTAAACAACCTCATGAAAAGCCAAAAACAAATAGAGAATCCTTGCTTCGCTTTACCTGACACTTAGTTCTGATAAGGCTCTAAAGTCTGCTGTTCTGATAAAGATGGTCAATCATTGTGCCAGATCAATAGGACATTGATGCCTTGCTCAGGACGTTGGCTCTGGGTGGATTACCATCCCCAAGCAGGCCCAGACTTTGTTCATTTTCCAACTGCCTGGGTCCTCTTAATGATGAGCCACAGAACCCACGAGGCCTTTAAAAGTGGCAGAAGACATTTGTCCTACTCTAATAGTACAATGAGTATTGATTTCTTAAGTGGTCCTATATGTGTAGAATAAGATAGTACATAGATCTAGTATGAACAATTCAGCAGTTCCCACTTTTAGAGAGAAATGTGTTGTCATTTGAGGTACGTTATTATAGCAAGTCTTTGGACCATTTGGGACTGTTAAGTGGGGGTGGGGAGGAGAGGGGTAAAGTGTGTGAGAAGTAAAAATCAGTGCATTAGCAGGCAGGACTAAATCATGCTATAGTGTACAGAAACAGCAAAAATACAAGTAGAAACTTCCAGTACTAGCTGTTACCACTGTGACAAATGACTTGCATGCTCACCTCTAGTTAGTTCTCTCCAAGAAAGTTATCAACCTCAATTTTAAATAAGGAACTTGAGACTTGAGGCTGGGGGGTGGGGTGGTTGGTTAGGGCTTCACAACCAGGATATGCTGTGCTGGGATTCAAGACCAGGTCAGACTTGTTACTGACCACAGCCCCATTACCCACCCCTTCAAAACACACTTTTTGCAGTGCACTACATGGTCACTGAGAAGTTTCAAAGAGCTCACAAGTTGGCTGCAAGTTTGTTTAGCCTTCAGAAAACCCGACATAAAAGCAAAGCAAAAAATAAAAGATATAACAGTGATTATTACTTATATAACATTTGTAGATTACATATAACCATGATTACCTCATGTTTAAAAAGCTTCACTTTACAAGACTGTATATAACCAGATTCTAAGTGCATTTAAGAATATCTGTTTGAAAGGTAAAAAAAGAATAACTAGTTTTTCTAGAACAGCTTTTGTCTTTATTTTATATTTGAATTAGTATTTCACATAAATGCAAATCTATTGATCCATTTGAGTAGCAGTTTATCAGTAAGCATTTATTGATCACGTATTCTTTTGAAGAAAGTGTGTTACATCTTGGAAGAGAAACAATGAGGGACAAAGGCCCTGCTCTATAGATGTATCTCTCTTTAGCAGGGGAGAGCTATCAAACAAGCAGAGAATTAAGCAAAAGAGGGGTTTTTGAAAGATGTTAGCAACAGTAAGAAAAAAAGAGAGATAAAGGTTTTATAGGACTAAGTGGTATTCAGGTGATACACATAGACTCAGAAAGGAGAAATGAGATCAGCTACAGGAGAGTGGAGGAAAGCTTTGCAAAACTAAGATTTATTGCTGGGTTTTGGTGGGAGATGCTGACAAATAAAAAGAGAATGTATTATTTAATAGAGAACCCACAAACCACAACTAAACCACAGCCCAGGGGTCAATGTTAGCCTAAAACTATTGGGGAAGCTCCAACTGAGTTAAGTGTTCTAGGGGAATTGTAGATCCTTCCCTTCAGCACAAGCATCTGCAGCCCCTTAGGACGCTTGAACTTTGAGCAATCTCCAGCAACAACTTCTGAGCTCTCTGCTGTCCCAGCTCTTCCACTTCACCAGTACTAAAGCTCCAGTCATCCAAACAGTTCAGAGGCATCAGTCTATAAGCAACAGACACCTCAGGATCCTAGGCAAACAAGGTAGGACTATATTCTGTAAAGCTACCACACCAAAGCTCTTTAGGTCAATCCACAAAAACTGAAAAGAAAAAAAAAATACACTACAAATACAAATGATGAAACAAAACAGAAGACAGGAAAAATTTAAATCCAGCAGAACTAGGTAACTCACCTGAGGAAGGTTTAGAGCAACAGTTCTAGCTAAGCTTATTTGCATAAGAAAACAACTGACAAAATAAGAAGTGCAACAAGGATAGAGAAAATTTAAGAATGCTTCAAGTAGAAATAATGGATATAAAGAATTCTGTAAGAATTAAAAAATAAAATAGAGGGATCCAATAGCAGACAGAAAGGAGTTGACAGAATAAAGGAGTTTAAGCACACAATAGGGAAAACACACAAACTGATCAGCAAAAAAGAAAACAAAAAGTGAAAATACTTTTCAGAGTCCTGTGGAACAATTTCAAGAAATCAGTATCTGCATCACAAGGACCCCTGCAGGAAATGAGGACAAGAAAGGAGTAAGAGCTTTATTTTAAAAATATGATAGCTGGACAATCTCCCTAACTTGGGAAAGGAAACAAAAAATCTTGATTAGGAAGCCTAGTCAAAATAACGAAAATAAACTCATACATAACTCAAGACACATTAAAATTAAACTACCAAAAACTAATGGTAAGGAAAGATTACTGAAAGCATCCAAAGAAAAATGAACTATACATAAGATAACCTCTATAGGATTAATAACCCCAAATCCTTGGTTACATTAGGGCTCACTCCTGGTGCGATATATTCTACGGGTTTTAGCAAATGTATATGATATATATCTACAACAGTTTGATGCAGAAAGTGTAACCGCCCAAAAAATCTGGTGTGCTTCACCTTTTGATCCAACTACCCATCTAATCCCTGGCACAACTACCTTATACTGTCCCCATACTTACGCCTTTTCAAAAACATCATATAACTGGAATCATACAGCATGTAACTTTTCAGATTGACTTCTTAAACTTGCTATTTATAGCAATCAATAATCTTCCATAATTTGGATGTACCAGTTTATTTATCCACTCACCTAATGAAGGATGTCTTGCTTGCTTCCCAGTTTTGACAATTATGTATGATGAAGCTGCTGTAAACATTTAGCACAAGTTTTTGTGTAGACAAATACTTTCAACTCCTTTTGGTGAGTACTAACGAATGTGATTGCTTGATCACACGGTAAGAGTATGACATCTCACAATTTTTTTTTCTGAACAGGTATTTTTCCTCTCCAGATCAAGTGTAGAAACCAACTGTTTTTCTTCAGAGTCATTTCCATTAATGTCCTGAAAATGTTTCCTTTAGGCAATTTCTGTTAATTTTAGAACAAAATTAATTTTGCACCCAATGTGGAAGTCATGACCCTGAGATTAAGAGTCTCATGGTCTACCAGGGCCCCATCTCTACGTGTCCACCACCGAAAGTGGAGGAACACATCTATCTGCAAAAACTTTCACTGAATGCCTAAGACATCTAAACTTTTAATTTTTTTAAACTTTTATTATTTTTATTGAGATTCTAGAACTATTAAATGAAAGTAATAACATGATCTGAGAATTGAGGAAAGGAATTACAGGCCTTCTAGAGCTTTATTTAAATAATCTTTAAAGCAGACATGCTGAAAATCAAGACTTCCTTACATAGGGGAAGGCCATTATTATGCAGCCATGGTTGGAGAATACAGAAGAGAGAATCTGTGCAAATGCCTCTTCCTGTTGAAGTTTTTAAGAATTCAATCCAATTGATACTTTGCTCTATCACATTCTTGAAGTGGGACAGCATACCAGTTTCCAAAGCAAAAAATATATATAAGTACCAGGCATAGCAATTAGAGAGATAGGCTAGGCTTCCTTTCTAGTCTCCCTTTTAAATTCTGATTTGGATATGCCTGCCTTTAATGTCACGTCACCTAATAAGAAACAATTCTCTCAGAGGCAACTTTATGAAGCACACTAAAAAGTAGTCATTTGCGATGAAGGATAAGCTATATTGTCACAACTTCTGCTCCATCAGATTCTGACAGGGATGACAGAGTGTCTCCTGGAGGTTGAGGTGGTGTTCTAGATATTAGCTACTTGGACAAAAAAAGGCTAAAATACGTATAGCAACTAAGGTAGACCCTACTATACAATAGGTGTTACCTAACTTTCCTGGCCAATATGGTAATAGCTTCTTTTCTACATAAGTAAGGTTCAGAAATTCAATTTAGAAAAAAATGAACTGTTAAGTAAGGGGTGTGGCTAGTTTTTGAACCCAGCTTGTCTAATTTAAAATCACATGCCTTTCCTTTTATTCTCATTGCTTCTTTAAACTATTATTTGAATGAGACAGACTCAAAGTGAAAAAGCAAGTAAGCTACATTAAAAACCTAGGAGTTCTGGGCCCTCCCTGGTGGCACAGTGTGTTAAAGCACAGCACTAAGAAGCTAAAGCTGCTTCAGCATGAGTTTGATCTCTGCCCTGGAAGTGATCCACATGGTGCCACAGACCTCTCTTGTCTCATCTGCTGCTCCCCTCAGCAGTGTACTTCTTCCATCTGCCTGTCCTGCTCCACACTCTGTCTCTGGTGCATCCTATCACCCCTGCACCTCTGGCCTGTACCCTAGTTCTGTAAGCATAAATAAATCTTAAAAAAAAAAAAAAAAAACTAAGAATTTTAATCTGCACCTCACTAAAGAAGGGAAAGATAAGTAACATGAAATAAAACCATAAACCACAAATGAAAGAAAATAAAAGGTGCTGTTAAATGTTAGGATATAAAAGTTAATTTGATATATGACTTTTCCCTCTTTTTACAAAGGGTCTTTAAGAACAAAGTAAACATATTTTCATCTACCCCTCTAAAATGGACATTAGTTCTTTTCACAGTCCATCTAAATAAATTGTTCCCACCCCAGAATGCACTGGAACAAAGAATGAGGCAGCTTTTATTCTTAGAAATTTCTCATCAAAGAGAGAGGTGGTGAGAAAGAAGGTCCAGTCTACTAAGTCTATTCAGCACGAAGAGTAGAAAGTTAGACGCTATGTTCTGGTATATTACACTAGTCTTCTTAACTTACTTAATGTCTTATTTATTGATTTTTTTTCACATGAACTAGCCTATACTCTTCATGTAACATTTCACCAAACTGTTCACTTAGTCTTATGGCTGGGTAAGAAGGGCAGAATAGGTGCTAAAAAAAAAAACTAGTAAAACACAATCATGAGTCCCTAAAGTATCGGATGTATGGAGAAGAAGATTTTTGTACCAAGTCATCTTGGACTTAGAGAGGTGATAAAAAATCTTAACCACTGTGTTACAAGAACTTCGTCAATGACAGTGGCTGCCTTCAGGTGCCAAATTCCATTAACCTCTCAATCTCTATACGAACAGAAAGAATTATAGACATTGGCCATGGCCCTGCTTTTTCTTGATATTAATAATAACACGCAGAGTTTGAACCATCTTCTGAAATTCCTAATTAATAGGATTTGCTCTCCAATGCCTTTTCCTGACAGTTGAAAGTAAACCAGAACTTCAACAGTATGGTTTCGGATTTTTTAAGAAATATGAATAAGTATTTTAATGATTAAGCATTGCTTTCAACACAGACTTGGTTTTGATTATACTTTAACCTATGAAAGACATCATTTATGTTTTAAGTGGACACAACTGTAAATAAAGGAATTAAAGACTGAGCCCCTGACATAGCCTAAGCCTAATGATTTTCCACAACTCTAGTTTTATTTAGATTTATGTGCTTGTACATAGGCATACTTAAAAAACACATAGGTATATATTTATATATACACACACACACACAATATAGATATGAAAGTTTCTGACAAATGATATGTTAATCAAAATTTATTAATTACATAACCTTATAATAACCTTTGAATACTAGAGATACTTCAAGTATATATATATCATCCTGAAGTTCTCAGTCCCCAAACTTTGGTTATATGAATATGCTTCAAGCACCAGGGAACAAACAATAATCCTAATGTAAAAAGAAAAAAAAACCTAAAATAAAAAGAAATCCTTCAACCGTCTCAAATCCTCTCCTGCCCCCATCATGTGGGTAAATTAACTTTTATGCTATTTTTTCAAGCTTTCTTGGGTTATTTTCCAAAAGCAGTATAAATAAAATCTGATGGGGGCAGGGGGAGGTGGGGTAGGAAGAAAGGATACACAACCCACTACAGATAAAGGCAATGTAAATAATTCTTACCAAAGAATTATTTTTGGAAATTAGTTTGTCTTAAGTAAACAGCAGTTTTAACTCATGAGATTTGCATTATGAAACAAAATATGGACCAGGAGGAGGAGCAACTCTTAATTTTCAAAATTCAAAAATTCAAACAATGTAATCACAACAAGAGTTGGGGTGAAAGGTTCACAGGGAGATCGTCAGAAGACCAAGTTAACGAGATTCTTGGATTTCAACTTCTTCCCTGGCATCACTGGCATCTACCCGCTGCAGAGGCATTCTGTATAATATAGAGTTATCAAAAAAAGAGACCTTATAGGCTGAGCAAAATCCAAAGAATTTCACAAGAACTTGGATGGGTGAAAGAAAAATCCAAAGAATGACAACTAACATAAAAGAAAATGGGAGCAAAATATATCTAAATAAGTCAAGATGGAGAGAATTTAGAGATACAAACTCACAATTTTGTGTGTGAAGGGTTTTGCATCTTGGCCTACAAATGTGGATTATATACACATTTATATTAAGCCAGTTCATATATTACACCTGACAATTCAAACAGGAAGTCTCTGATGATCGGTAGAAGGCATTTCCACTGTACTCCACTCCTCAGGTCCCAGTCTTTTGTCCTGGCTGAGTGGTGGCCTCTGCACAAGACTCAGCAGCATGGTAGATGAATGGATAAAGCTTGATCTCTGGACCGGGTGTAGAACAGTTTCTACATTCTTCATTGTAATATCGTAGCAATAGCTTATATACTTCTCCTAGAGAATAAAAGGGACAGACCGTTAGCACAGAAAGGTATATACATCGTTAAAACTACCTAAATCTGTGTAACAAATGCTCAATTGGACTTGTCAAAATTACACATGCTTGCAAGGTGTTCCCAATATAAAATTAAACATTTTTTTAAAAAAGATTTATTTATTTATTCATACAGAACTGGGGGTACAGGCCAGAGATGCGGAGGGTGAGAGGATTCACCAGGGACAGAGTAGGGAGCAGAACAGGCAGATTGAGAAATACACTGCTGAGGGGAGCAGCGGGCGGGCCAGGAGAGGTCTGCCACGCCATGTGGATCTCCTCCGGGGCAGGCGGGAATCGAACTCATGCGGAAGTGGCTTAAGCTTCTTAGTACAGTGCTTTAACCCGCTGCGCCACCAGGGAGGGCCCAAATTAAACATTTTTTAAATTTAATTATGATGGACCTCCCTGGTGGCACAAGGAGTTAATAGTCTCAGGACTATAAAGCCCACACATCACGAGTTTGATTCCTGGACAGGGAACTGACCCATATGGCACAGCAGACCCTTTCTGTTTCACCTGCTTCTCCCCTCAGCAGTATATTTCAGTAAATCCTCCTGCTCTGCTCCCCACTCTGTCTCTGATGAATCCTCTTACCACCCCCACCCTCACACTGGCACACCTCTAGCCTGCATCCCAGTTCTTATATGCATAAACAAATCTTAAAAATTTTTTTTTAAATTATCGCAAGAAACTACCTATTAGCTTACAAGCAGGTTACATACCTGGTATCTCACCCATGCTTCCTTTTGGGAGCTACATTCTATAATGTAATTCCATATTCAGCTCCCAAGGCAATATCTTTCAGGGCCAGCTTAAATACAGCAGATGAGCATACTGGTATGTTTGATAAATATGAACCAGTGCTAAACCTCTTCAGTTTGAACTTAACCTTCTGTATCTTCCCTCTTTAAATACTTTACATGTACAAAAATGGGTATTAACTCCAGTTTTTTAGCCTTACATTAAGAGCTAATATACTCATGTTCAAGATTGCAAATGAGACTTTGCCAGAGAAAAAGATTCTGCAAATGTTTCCTCTCTAAGATTTTGTCCCCTCCTCTCAAAGTCACATTTTCATTTTTTCTTATCCACTGTGATTCATCCAGATTTAGGAACTATTTCTCCTGGATAGTGTACAATCCATCTAGATACCAAGTGTCAAGACAATCTCCTACTTACCAACAGTCAGTTTTCTTTCAGTAAGGAAGGTGTGCATGCTGTAAATGTCTCTCATCAATTCTGAATCCCCAAAGGTGAAATAAACCACATCTCGCTCAGCTGCCGCAGCTGCCAATATCTGTATTAAGGCTGCAGCAAAGAGAACAAACCCAGCTATATCATGACACTTCCATCAAGGCACCTTTAGCTCTTTCAACCAGTGAAATTACAGCTGGTATGTCAAAGATTTATCCCAGATTAAAGATTTATAAACCTTATATGTTATTAGAAAAAGGCAAATACAGGATGGGCATATATCATCTAGTTATGTAACTTTTTAGACATGCTACTGAAATGCCATTAAGCTACAGAATTCTTACACTGACACCTTTTCTGAACCACAAGAAAAGGAAGTGCCTTTGAGATAGCACAGACAAGGCACTAGGTCGTATTCTCTTTACTTACATTAATCTGGAACAAAAATTTTTGTGTTAGCTTGTTTGACTTAATTATTTTGTCTTATTATATAGTTGTTGCTCTTTTGTATTGCAAAAGTTTCTGTGACCTTTCCCTTACCATGTACTTGAGGCAGTTCTAATGCTCTCATTAACCCAACAGCAAACTTTCTCAAAATGGGCTGAGAATATACCCTTACCCCCATAGCACTCCCATTTTCATTCCATCACACAATCATTGCAGTGTGCAATGACTTTTACTGAAGACACTAACTCTGGTTTGCTGAAATTGGAAATCCTTGAGAATGAAGTTACAAAGCACCCAGCCTGAAGCATGTTTCCAAAAATTAAGTTCCTTATAATCTTATCAATAGATACATTTTTTTTCAATAACAACAAAATTGAATACAGATGCAATAGATGGTCTTTGCTACCTTCATAAAAGGAGAGGTGGGAATCAAATGGAAATATACAGAAGGTAACTTTTGTTTAGTTTTGATTTTTGAACATGTTAATTGTCTAAATATTCAGCCATTAAAATCAGAACATGAGAATGGGGAGAACTCTATAACTTAACTTTGAAAGTAATCTTAAACAAATGAGTCTAATTTTACTTAAAAAAAAATAAGAACTACACTGAAAGAAAGGGAAAAAAAAGGATGAAAGGAAGAAAATTCAAGTAACTTATAAGCACAACATTTAATATCTTGAGTTTTGCACAACGAGGGTAAAAGTTGCAAACAAATCTCTAACTCTTTTTACTAAGTTTGCTTATCACAAGAGTATAAGCAAAGTAATCCTGAAAGTATTTTAAAACATATTACAGGATTTGGGCCTCCCTGGTGATGCAAGGATGTCTCAGCACTATGAAGCTATGGACAGCCACAGCAGCACAAGTCCAATCCCCAGCCAGGGAGCTGACTTACATGGTGCAGCAGACCTTCCCTGTCTTGCCCTTTGCTCCCCTCAGCAGTGTATTTCAGTAGATCTGCCTGTTCTGCTCCCCACTCTGTCTCTGGTGAATCCTCTCACCACCCCTGCACCTCTGGCCTGTACCCCAGTTCTGTATGCATATATAAATAAATCTTCAATAAATAAATAAATAAGCCTTTTCTTCCTTCCTCTCACCCTCCCACCCTCCCTTCTTCCTTCCTTCCTATGTCCCAGCTCTTATATGCAAATGGTTCAAATAAGAATTGTGTGCATCTGTACACATTGTACATATATAGGCATATATGCACACAAGCATACACATAGAAGTTTATTCTTTATCTTTGTAAGTTTCATAAATTTGAAATTATTTTCAAATAAGAATTTCTAAAAATTATATAAGAAGGGAAAAATTAAGCTAAATTACTACAGTTGATACAATTGAGTATCACAGATTTGGGAAATAATCTATGACATGTGAGATTCTAAAATACCGAAGTATTTCCTAATTTCCAAACTAACATTTATTGGAGCATTTAAATAAACATGTAAGGTATGATGACTAGGCATCATTAATCTCAAAGCACTGAAAGTAATTAATCTTGAAATAGAGAAGTTTTAATTAAAACTGCTCAACCAACTTATATATATGTTAAAGCTTCAATACAATTCATTTTAAAAGGTTCCTAATTAAAGTAAACTAGATATAAAAATAGAAACAAATGAATTTTCATCTTTTTGTACCAAGAAGTATCATTTCTTTCAGTGAGGAAAAAAAAATAATAATGGCTTTAAGTACTTTCTATTAAAAAATAAAGTCAAGGGGGCCTCCCTGGTGGGGCTGAGGTTAAAGACACAGCACTATCAAATGATCTGCCACATGGCACAGCAGACCTCTTCTGTCTCACCCACTGCTCCCCAGCAGTGTATGTCGTTAGAGCCACCTGTTTGCTTCCCACTCTGGTGAATCCTCTCACCTCCTACACCTCTGGCTTACACTCCAGCTCTTGTATGTGTATAAATAAATCTTTAATAAAAAATTTAAAAAAGCAAACCCAAAGAAAAGTTCTTTTAGTCCTATTTTCTCCTCATATATAGAAATACTAGAACACTAGTCACATACCATTTATGAAAATATATTTTTTAACATTTAAAAATTATCTCCATATAGCATTTATTAAAAAGCTTCATAAGCCATTCTATCATGTGGATAGAATTACCAAAAGAGGCTTGATTCTAACAAAAGGAACCAAGTCACCAACATTCCTGATTTCACAGCCATTTCTGTTTGGGCGCATATTGCAGCCTAGCATGTTTTAAGCTAGGACAGGAGACCTGAGCTCAGCCCCTTTTTTTCCACTATCTCTCTTGCTCTATCACTCCAACAAAGTCAACTGAACTCTCTTTGTCCTCATTTTTCTCAGTCATGCATGAAGGAGTTGACTCAGAACATCCCTAAAGATGTACAGCATGTACAGTCTCATAATTTTTGCTATAATTTTTCTCCTTATATATAGAAATAATAAATCACTAGTCAAATACCACATGAAAATATATTTTTTAATGTTTATCTCCATATAGCATTTATTATGAAAAAGCTTCATAGGCCATTCAATGATGGAAACATAGTAATCACTGACAAAGTATTTTAAACAGGACCATTTATAGACCTCACTATATCTATAACACCCAACACCTTTGCAAATACAGAGAATTATGTCTCATGATTTCAGTGAACCTTCTTATATTACAATTCAGGTAAATAATAAATCACAACTCTAATAGGGTATGTGGACTGACTCCAAGTATGATATAAAAACATCAGATTCTAACTTCAAGCACAAGTAGTTGCCAAACAATAACTTAAATTAACCTTCAGGGAGTCTGGTTTTAATTTTCTTTTTGGCATCAATGTTAAGCTACAAGGAAACACTAATAAATATGAGTAACATCAAAAACAATTTACAGAGCCCTCTGGCAACAAATCAATTTAAAAAACTAAGTAAAATGATGGATACTTACATACCACAGGTAACAACTAACAATGGACTAATGACATGCTGAACACTGTTCTAGTAGTTTTACAGGCACTAATTCAAGATTTATAAGTATTTGTTCATCTAATCTTTATAAAAACTGAATAAATATTTCCTTTTTGAAAATAAAGACATCTAGCTTAAGTAATTTGTCTAAGGTCACAATGCCAAAATGCAGAGAAGCTAAGATATGGACTCTGGAGTCTAACTGAAGGAAATGTACCCTTGCCTATTCTGTCACAATGGCAAAGCTGTCTTGCCAAGTCATTTTGTTTCACTCAAAGCAAGCTTTCCATAAGACAGCCAGAACAATTTCCTCCAAATTTGATTCTTTGGGCATGCTTTTGAACCTCTCTATAAACCTTGGTTCCTCATCTTAAAAATGGGACTACAAATTGAAGGACAGGCAAAATAAAGGTGAAAATGCCGTAATCCTTATATCTGGCTGATTACCAGCAACTCTAAGACAATTCTTTAAAAATACCCCAAAGTTATTTTCCAGACCCACTAATTCAACAGCATCTCCGAGATATTTATAACTCACTCTAGACACTTTGAATACACAATATCACATATAATGTAGAAATGTTAGAGAAAGGAATATTCTATGTACAAGCAAGGTTTAGATACAGAAGTGACAAGGAACTTATAGTAGACAAATTGAAGTGATTTGGCCCATAATTATATTCTTCTACCTGCTTTGTTGATAGTAGCTCTTCCCAACTTTCATGATCATGCCTCCCAGAAACCCTAGCCAAAGGGGACAAGGAAGGCCTAATATGACAGAACATGATCTATCAATATTGTCTAGGTTCTAAGCTTTAAGATTACTATTTTCTCCTGGAGTTTAGCTATCTTGGTTCCAAACAGTAAAATAACTAGCAAAGACCTTAGATTCAATATACAGAGGACACAAGGTAGGAAAAAATGGAATTTATAAAGATTTTCTTTTTCTCAGAAAACCTTTCACTTGATATAAATATACATTAAAAAGTAACTGTAAATCCTCTTAACCACACCAGTGCTTACTGACTCCTGGTATAAAGATTTGGTATAAGGAGTGGGGAAGTGATCTAAGTTGGTCCAATTAGACTATTTCCACAGAATTTAAGGAGTCCTTTCCTCTATGATTACTCAATTACTGTAAGTTTGAAATGATTTGGTTCTGTTTTCTCTAGGGCAGAGATAACCAATGGTAGTATAGAATGAGGCCTTCATCTTGAGAGAAACATGAAGGAGGAGAATACACACATATACATGAGTATCTGCCCCTAGGATCCAGTCTTCTCTAAAGCTGACTCTAACTGTTCTTTTTATCCACATCAGTCAATAATCCCCTTTCAGGCTCAAGTGATAAACAGCATTAATGTTTTGTGCAAATGAAAGAATCCTAATATAGAATTTGGAGTTGGGGAGATGAAGAGGAAAATACCTCAGAGGAACAATTAATACAGGAGTGATAGCTCACAGGAACCAGAAGGTATTAGCCAGAAATGTGCAAAACCCTAGAACAGTGAAAGGCACACCAGTTATCACATACATTTGTTAGATAGAAATAAATTGAGCATATATTATTCACAAACCACTTTTAGGTAGAGAATAGGAGTTGAAAAGAAAAAGCGCAGGAATATAATATCAAGATACCTTTAAATTATATAAACTAGCAATGGCACGAGCTTTTATAAGTCACATACACAACATGAAAATATATAAAGAATAAACACTGAAGGAAATGCAAGGAGAAATGGATTAAAACACAGCAGAAAGAACTTTAGAGTAATATTCAAATCCTTCACCATGGTCAGGTTCTCCTCTATGAAAATTTTTGGTAAGTTTTTTGTTGTTGTTGTTCAAAACCAGAAAAAAATCAGCAGGATAGAGGGTCTAATCTAAGAGTTATAGAATCTAACAGGCTTTTGAAAGGATATTGAAAAATATTCTCCACATAGTTGCGAGAATAATGTATAAATGAAAGTAGCTCAAAATTAAATTATTATAAACTACAGAACTCAGGCACAATTGGGCAACAAACATTAAAAACATTAAGCCCTACTTTTAATAAAAGAAGTATAACTTTAGGACTGATACATGCTCATCACACTTTCCTATACAAATTTTGGTAAGTTTTTGTTCCAAAAATAATATATGCTTATAATAGAAAAATAAAGATTATGAAGAAAATAAAGAACATAAATATCACTCATGTAGGGATAACCATAATCAATCTTTGCACATAAGTAGACATAGACTCTCAAATTTGTATGTGATATTTTATATTCGTAATTTAACTTAAAATGGTTTATATGGTATATATTATACAGTTCCTTCTATTTGACATTATAATCTTCCTATAATCAAAATAATCTTCCTTGTCAACAGATATATTTCTGCTAGCTTTTAAATTTCTACCTAATGTTTCATCGTGTGTTATTTTTTTTCAAAGTTAAGTTTTAGTAAACATGCACCCTAAAGGATGTTATCATTACTTTTAATTTTTAAACAAATATTCAAGCAAATGAAGGGTTGAGAGCAGTCCAAAGTCAACCCAAGTTTAAATATTGTTAACTGAGAAAATAAATTACAAAATTAAAATGTTTGAATATTTCCCTTGATAGTCAAGTCACCAGAGGAAGCAAAGTTACAGTCAGGAAAGCTTTTATGCCATAAAGAAAAGGAAAGAAACAAGCACATTTATAAAGCTTCCCAAATTGTCTATCACAAATGACCAAGGCTTATGGCAGGCCTGGTTTCTGGATTGATGATATGAATCTACTCATTCATTTTACTTAAGAGAAAAACAGGAAAAAAAAGTGTCTGTCATAAGATCAATAAGCCCACAGTGAAAAACAGGTTTCCTCAAACAAATTCAATATGATAAAGAATTTCATAAAATAAAAAACAGAAGTTATTTCTTCTCCAGACTTTTAAAACACTGAAAATAGCGCCATGTAGTTTTTCGTTTTGAATATGAAGAAAATATCTGTGAAAATCTTTCAAATGAAAGAAATAGGGAAGACTTTTCTAACTGCGCCACAAAAAAAAAAAAAAATGACAATAACCCAACAGGCTGAAATATGTATTTTAAAATGGAGAAACAATCTGCAATATATGACAGTTAATAATATTTGTTAATATATAAAGAGCTATTACTAGCCAATGAAAAATCAAAACTACTCAAGAGATACATGGGCAGAAGATGTGAAAAAACAATTCACAAAACAAAAAATGGAAAATAAACATATGAAAACAGCTGACACAAAAAGAAATTAAAGGCTAACAAAATAACCAGCTAGTAAATCTGCTCATGCAAGGAAAACAATGTAAATTGACACAGCTTTTCAGAAGTAAAATTTACAACAAATATCAAAATATAAAGTACAGATATTCTGTATATCATTAATATAACTTATAGGATTTAACCCAAAGAAAATAAGAACTTTAGAGTAATAAATAACAGATTCATAAATTAGGAGATTCAATTATTCTATTCTTGAGATAGATTTTATCTGTATTTAATTTAGCCATCAAGATAAGCTGGTTGCTTCATATTTGATTGTTTTCTTAAAACTCTGACAACTAGTACAACATGGAATTTGTCTGGTCTTTGTCCCAGCTTCATTTTTTTGCCACTTCAAATATTCATGGAATTTCCTGAGTGATACTGCCTTTGTTATGCTAATAAGACCCATCCCACAATGGTTTTTTAGTCAGTTACTGATCTCCACAGAGTGGAGAGAGGGCTAGAGGTTAAGCTCAAAGAAATGCCCAATAATTTAATAAATGTTGCCTGAAATGAGACAACATTAAAACACCTGGACAGCACTATCATCCCTGTGGTCTGAGTTCAATCCCCAATCAGGTTGCTGACCCACATACGGACAGCAGACCTTTTCTGTCCTGCCCACTGGTCCCTCTTCAAGCAGTGTATTTCAGTAAATCTGCCTGTTCTGTGCCCCACTCTGTATGTGGGGAACTCTCTCACTGCTCACCCTCTACTCCAAGCCTACACCCCAGTTCTTCTAAAAAATTTTAAAAATTTAATTTTTAAAAAGCCATAATACAAAACCATAATAATCGAAACTGTATGGACTGAAACAAGAACAGGCACACAGACCTGGATTCAAATAGAAAACCCAGATATAAACCCACAGGTTTATGGGTAGCTAATCTTTGACAAAGGAGTAAAGAATATACAATGGAACAAAGAAAGTTTGCTCAACAAATGGTGCTGAGAAAACTAGGATACTACATGCAAAAAAATGAAACTAGATCATTATCTTGCACCATGCACAAAATCCAACTTGAAGTGGATTAAAGACCTAGACATAAGACCCGAAACCATAAAACACCTGGAAGCAAAGGTGGGTAAAACTACATGACATATACCTTATTAACATCTTTAAAGATACAATGCCCAATGCAAGGATAGTGAAGGAAAGGATAAACAGATGGGACTACATCAGGTTAAAGAGCTTCTGTAACATTACAAAAAAAAAAAAATTCTCACACAATACTAAGGATAAAGGATTGATGATAAAGATTACAGAGGGCTGATGAAACTCAACAAAAATAAACAATCCCATCAAAAAATGGGGAGAAGAGCTAAAAAGACACTTATTTGAAAAAATGTTCAACATCACTTGTAATAAGGGAGGTGCAAATTAAAAACAAAATGAGATACCACCTCACACCAGTGAGAACAGCACATCTTCAAACAACTAGCAACAAGAAGTGTTGGCAAGGATGTGGAGAAAAAGGTACACTCCTGCCCTGCTGGTGGGAATGCAAACTAGTACAACCACTATGGAAAGCTGTTTGGAGGTTTCTCAAACTGCTAAAAAATGGAGCTTCCATATGGCACAGCAATCCTACTTGTAAGTATCTACCCAAAAGACACAAAAACATTGACTCAAAAGGATACCTGCACCCCAAGTTTATTGCTGTTTTATTTACAATAGAAAAGATACGGAATCAACACAAATGCTCAAAAATAAACGACTAGACTAAAAAGACGTGGAACATATGCATAATGGAATATTACTCAGCAATCAAAAGGATAAACTCATGTCTTGGCAGCAACATGGATGGAGCTGGAAGGGATCATGCTAGTGAAATAAGCCAGAAAGAAAAAGAAAAATACTGGATGTTTCACTCATAGCAGGAGCATATAGGACCAGGGGGAAAACAACAAACCAATGAGCAATTATATACCAGAGACATTTTACGGGGATGGAGTGGGGAATGGAATCAAAAATGGGGGATGAGAGTACACAAGACTATGGTGATGGCACATGGGTGAAATGGCGGTGGGAAGTCCATGGGGATGACAACTGAGATGGAAAAAAAGCACAAAATGATGTAAGAACAATTATTATAAAAATTAAAAAAGAGAGCCCTCCCTAGTGGCACAATGGGTTAAAGGACAGCATGATGAAGATATCCGAAGCCAGTGCAGCATTAGTTTGATCCCTGGCCAGGGAGATGACCCACATATTGTTGCGGACTTCTCCTGGCCCGCCCGCTGCTCCCCTCAGCAGTATATTTCAGTCAATTTGCCTTTTCTGCTACCCAGTCTGTCTCTGGTGAATCCTCTCACTCCCCCCTCTCCCTTGCATCTATGGCCTGTACCCCAGTTCTTGTAGGCATGAATAAATAAATCTTTTTTAAAAAATTAAAAACTCTGGATCCCAAAGGTCAGTGGAGCTTCATGGTTGGCAAACAAATTGGTGTGCTGGAAAAGTAATGTTCCCTGACACCATGGAAAAAGGACATGGAAGCTCTATATTCCTTTCTAGATATTAACCAATGAATAGCCTTTATAATAAAACTAGTAACTTTCCTGAGTCATACTAGTGATTATCAAACTAGAGGAGGGGATGTGGGAAATCTCCCAGATTGGTTACCAGTTGGTCAAAGGTATGGGTATCTTCACTGAAAAACTGAGGCTGAATTCTACATAGGGAATCTAGTGGAGGACTTTGCCCTTACCTATGGGATCTGCACCAAGTCTAGGATGTCAGTGTCAGGACTGTACTGCAGCACAACTAGTTGGGGTCAAACAAATTGAGCTTACACAGAACAGTAACCAGTCTAATAATAGTACTATTTTCTAAAATTGATAATTTTGAAAGTAAAGAAATTATCATAATTTGGCAAGTAATCAATAGATTTGTTGTCAGACAGAATTTTCTATAAAAATTAAAACCAAGAAATGTATACCCTCTTGGTTATTCAAATGTCTCCCTATCTGTAACAATTATGTAGCTATCTCAAGTCACAACCCCCCACACAATGTGCCTCTATTAAAGCCCCCATCTGTGTGCTGTATTTGTCTGTATCCCTTTCCCATATGCTAGACTGTAAATTCCAAAGGAAGAAACCACATCTCATATACCTTTGTATTTTCAGAGGCTACTACAGTGCCCAAGGCAGGCAGATACCCCTTATGCTTGGTGAACAACTACGTCAATGAAATGAAATATTGACAGAGCTGTCAATGAAAATGAGATCCTGTGAAGAAAAGTGTTTGAGTGGATTACATGGTTTGAAAGTCTTTTTCCATTCTTTTTTTTTATATTCAAGTATTTCTGGTAGATCAAAGAGATAAGTAACCACTGCTGGTAAATAGTAAATGAAAACAAAAAATTTCTTTAAAGACAGTAAAAAGAAAGAAGATGGTTTTAAATATTCTTTTTCTCTTAGATCTTTGTGGTCTCTTAATATGATAGGATACTAGAAATCTGGTTTGGAATACTAATTTTTCTCCATAATTAGCATGTTATTCTCCTACTGAAAAGAATGCATTCACTCACCTTTTAATCTAGCATCACCTCCAAAAGCACCACAGCCCCAATTTCCTGTAGCCACTGCAGAAAGATTCTCTGAAGAAACCCCAGGACGGAGAAATCCACAGTAAGCCTGCAGGATAAAGGACACATCACAGCAGTGAACAGACAAATACTCACAGATAATTCTTAACTATCTCTTTTTTTTTAGAGGTCAAAAGAGAGGAAAGAACAGAAAATCCTGGGATTGTACATGGAAGAAAATAAAAAATAATCAATTCTAATACTATTTGTTATGATGCTGGGTAGATCAAAGTCCTTAAATCCATACAGATTTCAGATTCTTTTTATGATTCAAACTAACATAGAAATATAGCTTTATTTCAAAACTGATGGGATCCTGATGAAATACTACCAAGAAATAAAGGGGGAAAGGCACTTATAAGACTGTTTTCTTTGAAGACTTTTGATCCCTATTTTTTCAGCAAATAGTCTTTATTTTTATGCTACCTCAGCACTCTTTCTCTCTGAATTACCAGGACTAGATTACTGTGATTAGCTTTTAAATGTTCTTCATGTCGCTGAAATGCTTAGCAGCAAGCAAAGTACTATGTAAAAAACAGAGCTCTATGACTGGTTATAACATAACTTTTAAGATCCCTTCCAGTTCTGGGGCCCTCCCTGGTGGCACAATGGGAAAGCACAGCATCATGAAGTTATCCACAGTCACTGTAGCACAAGTTCGATCCCCAGCCAGGGAGGTGACCCACATGGCGCAGCAGACCTCTCCTGGCTTGCCCACTGCTCCCCTCAGCAGCATACTTCATCAATCTGCCTGTTCTGCTCCCCACTCTGTCTCTAGAGAATCCTCTTACCACCCCTGCACCTGGACCTGTACCCCAGTTCTGTATGCATAAATAAATCTTTAAAAAAAAAAATCCCTTCCAGTTTTAAGATTCTCTACTTTTACAGCTCTAAGCTAAAATATTGAAAAATCTGCCAGTAACTTGAGAGAATAACAATCTATCCCAAGGATGCGAGCTCAGTATTAAATGAACAGCTCCTTGTGTATATGGGAAGGTTGCAGTTTAAGGTCCCAGAGTTTCTGATTTCCATTTCCTTGCTGTCAGCCTAGTTGGTCTTTCTGCCTCTTCAGGGTTCTTAATTTTGTGAAACTATCACACTATATTAAGGAGTTTGATATAATAGCAAAGCAAATGTCCCCTGGGTTCTCTCAAGTACCAAACAAAGCCTAAATTATAGTTTATATACACTAGTAAATAAAATAAAAATAATGATCTGTGACAAATGTTCCCAGAGAAAAACCAAGGATAAAGGAAGGTACCACTAAGAAATTCAGTCAGAGAAATATAGTGAATTGCTCTCTGAACTTTCCACAAAGGTATAAAAATTTATTTTATACACATCTAGATAGATTAACAAGGCTATTCCTTTCACCCTCTCCTACGCTGTAAATCCTGACAGATATTAATTATAAATTGATACCAGACTATTATTCAATGCTGTGGTACAGAGCTTATACTAGAACTCACAAATTACCTGTATAATCAGATGCATGGAGCTTCTGAAAATCTCTTTCAGGTCAAAAATATCAAAGAGCTCAATTTTTTTGACCAGATTCTTGAAAGATACACTCTCTCTGCTTTTATGCCAACAAGAGGAAGAAAAAACTCTGTCAGAAAAGGCATAATTTGGCACTGGTTTCCTGTCAAATTCTCCTAACATGCCTAGATGAAGAGAAATGTTTCTTAGTTTTCTATTTCATGTCTTTGTTTTATTCTGTTAAAACGGCTTGAGTCTTTCCCCCCTAATGTCTCTACATATCTGGGCTAATTTCACTTCAATGAACAGTTTAGTAAAATTAAAGCCAAATATTAGAATTTAAACATTTAGATTATTAGAAGCAAAGTCTTATGTAGAGTATTAATTTAAAAACAATTAATACAATTGCTATTGAACAGCTATTAGTTATAAAGAATATGGTTATACTGATTAAATACAAAATTCTCTTATTCTGATACAAGTAAGCATTTACAAGGGCTGAAATAAGATACAAGTTCCTCTTAGTGCCCTTTAGAGATGCCAAGTTCTCACTTCATCGGAGAGGTACTAGGAGTTCTCAAGAGTTTCACACTGGCAAATACTTTACTTTTCCCCATCCAGAGCCAGGGCACTGAGATTAATGAAAATAATAAGAATAAAAGAAAGCAACCACTAGTCTCATCCTGACTTCACATTTGCCAGTGACAAAGGAATTTACCTTTACTAATAAATATGTTAAAGGAAGAAAAAAGGGAAGCATTCATATCTCAGTACAGTAAGTAGAAGATATTAGTGAACACTCACATTTCAGAAAGGAAGTTTTGATGGGAAAGGAAGGGAAGAAGAGGGAAAATGAAGGTATTTTTGAAATCCTGATGTTTATTTACATAAAGGAGCTTTGAGAAGCAAGAAAAAAATACTGGTGCCTAATAGACCCCAGCCAGAAAGAGGTAAAGATAGAAATGAAGGAATGAAGCAAAGAAAGTACAAAGAATACAGCTGTAAAAACCTACAGGCCCAGAAAATAGATGATATTCAAGAGAACAGAATATCATAAATATCCACGCATACATGTACACAAACATACATGCATGTAAGTTAGAACTCAGGCCTCACCATCAATTTCAGCAGGCCCAAACAGATATAATTAAAATATGCATTTTATTAAAGTATAAATACATTATACTGTTTGCTAGATTGATAATATAACAATATTTGTACCTAAAGAATTGTTTACTTAAATTTACTCAATACTAGTGGGTACTAATACTACTTTTCCAAGATTTTGGAATATTGTCATTTTAAGACAAACAATATAAAAAAAATTCTTAAGAATTTTTTAGAAGAGAATAAAATAAAACTGAAAACTCTCTGAGACTTCCTAATAATTTTGTTAAATTTCTTCTTTTGTAAATTTCTTATTATAGGTTAAATAGCAACTGTATAAAGATAATAGTTGTTCAAAAATAGTAGTTAATAATAAATCCAACCAATTTTATAGCCATTAACTATTTCATTATGAAGATAATTAGAAAGTCTGAAAAATATTAGCTATATTATTTAATGGATACATTAAATAGGTAAAATATAAAGTTATAGGTAACATTTTTTTTTACCAGAGGTGCAGGGATGGTGAGAAAATTCACCAGAGACAGAGTCAGGAGCAGAACAAGTAGATTGATGAAGGGAAAGGTCTGCTGGGTCATATGAATCACCTCCGGGGTGGGGGATCAAACTTGCACTGAATGGGCTGTGGTTAGCTTGCAGTGCTGTGCTTTAGCCTGCTGTGCCAACAGGGAGGGCTGTATAGGCAACTTTTTTTTTTTT
>NW_004567112.1:26000219-26002260 GCF_000260355.1 Condylura cristata | reverse complement strand
GCTGAGGGGAGCAGCGGGCGGGCCAGGAGAGGTCTGGCCCGCCATGTGGTCTCCTCCGGGGCAGGCGGGAATCGAACTCATGCGGAAGTGGCCTCAGACTCTCAGTGCTGCGCTTTAACCCGCTGCGCCTTAACTCGCTGCGCCACCAGGGAGGGCCTGTATAGGAAACTTTTAAACACATTTACATGAAACTAAATATTCCTGTGGAAAGGCCCACAAAATAAAAACAAATATTTGAAAGGTAGTATATTAGATGGCACCTTTGTCTTTAAAATAATGGTGAGAGTAGTAAATTGATTGAGAGTAGTAAATTGATTTTGCTTTTTAAAAAAATACAATATAAAATGAAAGACCTTAGTTTCCTTATGTGTGAAACCAAAGGTTTGATTAAATATCACTAAAATTATTCTGATTCTATTTACTGAGAGAATGAAGGGTAAGACTACTAAATAGGATATACTTTGAACTAATATTCCTGAAAAGTAAAATTAGGTATTTAAAGTTTATAAATGACCAGACCCTAGACTAAGAAATGTAAACAGCAAGTATTGATTGGCTCTGTTAATTAAGCTCTAGTTTCATAATAAACACCCTCCAAGTTTGGTGATGGTTAACAACAACAACAACAAAAAAATCAAACAAATCAATTTTTTTTCATTTTAAATCATGATTTATTATTTTCTTTAGCATAAACACAACTAACTTCCCTTTTACTTCTCTTGAAGTAAATTTACTTTTTTTGTTGTTAAAATGGCAAATTTTATTTTCAAAAATTAATTTCTTTATATATATTTTACAACAGTGTTAATCCCCAAAGAATTTCCACCACAAATTCACCTGTGCACCATCATCATAGTCCGCTGTACTCTCCCCACCCTCGTTTTGATCCCTCTTCCTCCCCTTCCCCTGTAAAATGTCTCTGATTTATAGTTGTCTATTTTTGTTGTTTTTTTGGTTATTTTTTTCCCCCTGATCCCTTATTTGGTTCCCCTATATTCCTTCTATAAGTGAAACCATCCTATATTTTTCTTTTCTTTCTGACTTATTTCACTGAGCATAATCACTTCTAGCTCCATCCATGTTGCTGTGAATGGTATTTTATCAGTCACTGGCAACAGTTCCTAACCATACTTAGTAGTAAGAAAATATTAAATTCAGATCCACAAATCAATTTTTTAAAAGCTAAATGATTTCTTGCTGGGGTGTCCTCACTGTTAAAGTTTCTGATCCAGAAACCTCTACAAAACATATTCATTACTTATCCTTACCTCAGTGAGTCAAACATGGCTAAATACAACTTTTCACAGATGATTTCTTTCTTTTTCCATGGCTGAGCTATTTGCCACTTTTGCAAGCTGGAGTGATAAATCTTTCCAGCCACAAAGATAATTTTCCTCTAGAATGTCACCCAGATGATCTCTCACAGGATTAAATACTGCTTCACATTATTAGTTACATTTCTTCCTTTTAAAAACCAACTCTACTTGCAAGTCACAATGTCAGTTCAAAAAGGATAGGTGGAATATGGACATGGACAATGTGGGTGGTTTCCAAAAGTAACAAAGTTCTGTGTAGGGTAGCCCTTTTAATTATTATCTGGTAAGTACTACCCAAAGCTAGCAAACAGTCCCCTAGAGTTCAGGCATTCACAGTGAATTCCGATGGTGAAAACAGGCTTATGCTTTGCTGTTTCATTTAGAAAAATGGAGTTTTTCTATTCTTGTCTACTTTCTTTCTGGCATTAAAAAAAACAGAACTGTGCATGTCATCTCTAATGTGATTTAATATAGACTTCTGCTGGGAACCCAAGGTTACAAAACACAATGATATGTAAAACATTTAACTTACTATTCTCTCCAAGTTGTGCTGTCAGTTATGTAGAATTCCCTGATGCTCTACTAAAATGTATAACTTTTTTAAAAAGGCAAATGTATCTAATAAATGATGGAATGCTTTAAAAGACCCAAAGTTATTTAGAATAGTTTCTAATTAAGTTTTCAATGGCATTTAACAACATCATTTACTGCTTTTTTTTTTTTTT